>NC_056746.1:1535946520-1536046794 GCF_019279795.1 Protopterus annectens
GGTTAAGATCTAGCTGTATTCAACTGGACGTATAAGAGAATTTAAGTACCTTTTATCTGCACTTTTCAAATAATACAGCATTTTAATTGATTTATTTGTGTTGCATTGAATATTAACTGAACTGGAAGTTTTGACTCTGTTTTTTCAGTTAGGACTTGCTAGATTTTTTTGCCTGTTAGAATTCCTGCATAGACAGTAATTGCAGTCTGGGGTAGTCTCATTCATTGATATTCTGTTACTGCCTATTTAAGTGGTACATTTTGGAATATTTTCTGCTTAAAACCTGAGCTTTGGCCGGCAAAGAGCTAGCTGTATTCAAGTGGACGTATACGAGAATTAAGTACCTTTTATCTGCACTTTTTTCAAATAATACAGCATTTTAATTGATTTATTTGTGTTGCATTGGATATTAACTGAAATGGAAGTTTTGACTCTGTTTTTTCAGTTAGTTCCCCACCCACCCTTCCTGGTTTTGTTTTGGTGTTAATTTTGGTGGCTTTGAAGCTGCCTGCCCCTCTTGTAAATTTGTGTTTGTATACTCCCTCTGGGCCCATCTCATTTGCTCACTCAACTGAGTACAGTGAGATCATATTCTGATTTCAGGCACTCCTACTGTGTACAAAGAGAGCATTTGGGAAAGAAAAAAAAATGTTAAGCTTGTTTCCTGCCTTTCCTGTAAGTGGTCTAGACTGTTTGTAGGCTTCTGTGCCCCCAAGCCTTTCTGTGTTGAAGGGAAGCCTTCTATCTTAATTTTGTTTCTTAGAACTAGCCAGTTTTCTAGTTTCAGCACTCAGATCTGTTTCTTTGAACTTAGCACTTGTTCAGAACTTGTTGTAAGCACTAAATAAGCTGCAAATTACTACAGCACTCAACTTTCCTCACTTGTCTAGACGAAAGCAGTTTTTAGCACTTAATAAATAAGCACCTATCCAGGCATGTCTAAGGGTCAGCTCCCAGTGATTTCTCCTGTCTACCTGATGAATCTGGGCAGTGTAGCAATTGCCTCATGTACACAGATAACCCTCTCCTCCTACCACCCAACACTACAACCTGTGAGAGATGCACTTATATAGCCAAACTGGAAGCAAAGCTCTCTTTACCCAAGACTGTACTAGACAGTGAAGAGGAGAAGGTAAACACTTGCACCACACCACACTCATCACTTAGTCCCTCAAAACCTACACCACCAAAACACACACATAGAAACACAAAACACACACTTACATTTGTGGAGGCTCTCAATAAAAACCTGCCCAAGCATCAGGGACCTCCAAAGCAGAAATGCAAACAATCTCCACCCCCCCCAACACACCCCAAAATGACACATAGCCCACAAACTCAGTGTGCCACTCAATCACAGTCCATAAGGCATAACAACGTACCCAACACTCTAGTCATAGGTGACTCTATAGTCAGGCACACTGATGGTCCACTCACCAGGCTAAACAAGGAGAAAGTTACTGTCAGCTGCCTGTCAGCTGCCAGGATCTGCCACATAACGCATGCACTCAGATCACTCCACAACAAGTGCAAATATGACACTGTCATTGTCCATGTTGGTGTGACTGACCTGAGAAGTACCTCCCTGGACTACATGAAAAGAGACATGGAGGAGCTCTCCGATCTTGTAGCCCAGGCAGGTATGACCCTAGCGCTGAGTAGCATCCTGCCATCACCCAGAATGATATCACAGTACAAGGACAAAATGATTGACTTCAACAATTGGCTAAGCTTCTGGTGTCATTCTAAGAGGATCCAGTATTTGTCTGCCTGGGACGACATGATCGACAGACCACGATGCTTTGCCAGAGATAGCCTGCACCTGTTGTCCTTGGGATTCTGGATACTGGATAAGGCTCTTGCCAACCCTATAGTGCCTTTTTTAGGCAAGGTTCAAATGACAAATTCACCACCGTAACAGGTACAAGCAAGCAAAATCTGAGGGTGATGCTACTCAATGCTAGAAATCTAAACCTCAAAATGCACTCACTCGAGGCACTCCTTAAAATGGAGAACACCGACATCTGTGCAGTGACAGAGACCTGGTTCAAAGCTCCAGAGAGCACCCCTGCATTACCAGGCTATAACTCATACCACACCTTTTGGCCACCTAACCCGGAACGAAGCACTAAAGGTAGAGGCATGTCCATATTCATTAAGGATATCCACACCTCCAGGCTAGTTGCACAGCATAAAGCATCTGAGATTATCCAAGTGCAACTAACTCTGGGCAAGACCGCAATCCAAATGGTAGCTTGCTACAGACCTCCCACCATGCCCCAAGATTCCCACTCCTCATTTCTTAATACACTGGAAAGTATTAGGGTACAAACCAACACCCTAATAATGGGCGATTTCAACTACTCCACCATTAACTGGGAAAACAACTCATGTACCAATTCTTTTGCTCAACATTTTCTGGAATTCATAAATTCCAATGCCTTGGATCAACTTATTCACACCCCCACCAGGGGCAACAATATCCTAGACGTGGTCATTACCAACATGGGCAACTGGTGTTCCACACCAGAGGTCAATTCCTCGTTGGTCAGATCCGACCACAAGATAATCACCCTAGATATCCACATACCGCCCCCACCCCCAATTAGGGAAACCACCGTAAAAAACTTCTCCAAAGCCAACTTCACACTTCTTAAGACAGAAGTGGCAAACTTCATGACACCCATGCAGACGGACAGTAAAGCTATGACTGCTGAATCCTACACAAATGCTTTTTATAAGCACTTACACGAGTGCATGGATCATGCTATACCTAATAGAACCAAGATGCTATCCTCCAAAAAAAGGAAGCCAATCTGGTGGTCCTCTGCCATAAACAAACTCTACAACAGAAGAAAGAACTGTTCCATGGGACCTGACAATAACCCAGGCTGCATTCTACATGAACTACAGAATGAACTGGCCCCTACCTAAGTACCATGTTCAATCATAGCCTCACCTCAGGCTTTGTGCCCACTGAATGGGCACACAATGACGGTTATCCCACTCCACAAAGGGGGAGCCACGACGGACCCTGTGAACTACTGCCCCATTAGCCTGACAAGCCTGGTCTGCAAGGCCTTGTAATGTATCATTGTGGATCTCATAAACAAAGACATTGGTAATCTTCAAACTCTGGACCCTACCCAGTTCGGGTTTGTAAAAGGCAAATCATGTCTCCTAAACCTGATTGACTTCTTTGAAGCAGTCACCAAAGCCATAGATGAGGGTAAGGTGGTTCATACAGCTTATCAAGATCTCGCCAAGGCTTTCGACACCATCCCCCACTCTGGAATTATAGATAAGCTCACTAAACTAGGTATAAATCCCTATGTCACAAGATGGGTTGCCAACTGGCTCATGGACAGAACCCACACTGTGAAAGTAGCAGACTCCAAATCCGACTTCAGACCAGTGACAAGTGGAGTACCACAGGGTTCAGTCCTGGGTCATCTCCTGTTTGGTATCTACTTCTCTGAAGTACAGGCTAGCACAGAATGTCTTTGGCTAACAAAGTTTGCAGATGACTGCAAACTAGGAGCCATAAGCGAAACTCCTAAAGATGTGGACAGACTACAAAAGGGCCTCACTGAGACAGATGCCTGGTGTCAAAGCCATGGCCTGAAGCTCAATGCCAAAAAGTGTATTGTCATCCCCTTTGGTAAAAACTCTGTACCCATGAACTACCACATAAGTGGTAGTCTACTTAATGCCAAAAGTGTGATAAGAGACCTTGGGATTCAGGTGGATAGTAGTCTCTCCTTTGATAATCACATCACCACAGTGGTCAGGAAATCCTTCTACGTGGCTCACCTCATCACAAAAGGTTTCTCATCCAGAAAAAAAGAGGTCATTGTTCCCCTCTACCCATCACTCATTACACCCATTATAGAGTACAACGCCCCTTCTGGTATGTACCTCACAAGACATCTACAACAACTGGAAAGGCCACAGAAATACCTCACAAAGAGGATTTCTGGCCTCAAACAGATGCCCTACGCAGACAGTCTCAATAAACTTCAGCTTTACTCCGTCGCATATCGCCTACTCAGAGGCGATCTCTGCCTAACATACAAAGCTATGTCAAACCCAGAGCTGTTGGACATGCTTCACGTAAAGAAATCCCAATCCCTCCAAGCTACACGCTCTAGGGACCTAAACCTTGTCACCACAATAAACAGAACATGCTGGGGGGATAGATTCCTGTCCCAGAGACTTCCCATACCCTGGAACAGACTACCTATCTATGTCAAACAGAGCTCCTCATTAGCACTCTTCAAGAAAAATCTTGACGATTGGATAGGAAATAGGAAATTCACCTCAGGGATCACTTCTGTGGCTTTGCTCGACGGGCACAGGAAAATAATTTTCTTTGGTGGCGAAAGCCAGGGTACCTTTTTGGCTAGGCTTATATAGGCCCTAGGGCTAATAGCCTAGTACCTACCTATGAATATATTACAGACTACAGTTAACAGAATTAACTGGGCCATATGCAAGAATGTCTTGACTGTGGTAGAAACATGGTGATCAGATGAGAGAGTGTGTGAGAGAGAGAGAGAGAGAGCTGTCCACATAAGTACCTAGGTCTCATATGACTGCATCTGTCTGAAGAGGAGTAGCATTTACAACATATGAGATGGGGGCAGCTTTTCTTCCAAATGTTACTATCCTGCACTTTTTATTCATTTGGTTTGAGACCAGTTTTGATACACTATGTATATGCATATTCCAGCCAGTTTTGGAACTGTTTTGTATCAGTGGATGAGCAGACATCAGGGCCCGGTTTGTAGTCATCAGCAATTCTAGTCAACAACATCTCTAGGATACATTTGTAAAATAAATGACAAACAGAATAGGGCTCAGAACAGATCTCTGTGGCACCCCACTAGTAGCAATTTTACATTCAGAGAAGGAGTCAGAAACTTTCACAACTTGAGATCTGTTGGGTAACCCATTTGCAATTCAGTGGACAGTGTGGTATTGGATTCAGTATTTACAGGTAGTAACAGTTTGTACTATGACTATGGCTTTACAGAAAATAAATGGTACTGAGGACCATGTTAATTTGTTTTTTTTATAAAGGAAGAAATAGGGAAATAAATGCTTGTGAATAGGTATTCAAATCCAATATGAGCCGCAAAATAGAAGCAGATGGCGTCTACAGGTGCTGGGTGTGGGCATGAGCCCAGTTATTAAGATGTAGGTTACTGAATAACGGAAGAAATAAGAGAGAAAAGGTGGAAAGAGAAGGAAGATATAAGGTATATCAGGAGCCTAAAAAGAGGGTATAGAAGTTGTGTTAGCAGATGTATGAGATGTGCTATTCTGGGAATAGCCATGAACAAAGCCTTGATGATATTATGTGCTATTTTAGAATTAACTTAAAAGGCTGGAAGTTTTCAAGCTGCTTGAGAGCAGCTGGGAGGGCATTCCTGATTTTGAATGCACAGCTGACATATAGAGGACATCCAGCTGTATTTTAGGCTTTTGTTATAGAAAGCAGCAATGTGTCTTTAGAAAGGAGAGCTCTGCTTGGGTAGGACTGTTGGAGCAGGACTTTTAAGTAGAGATATTTAGCTGGATTATATATTAGACTGTGAACAACTAAGAGCTGAGTGTAGTAAAGATACTGGGAGAATTTGGTCTTGTTAAGGTTCTTAAGAGCAACACAGTGATGGGTTCTGTACAGGAGATCTGCTGCAAACCTACCTCCTTTATCATAATACTGTGCATGTTGTGTTTTCTGTTTAGATTGAAAAGTTGTGAAAACGGGAGTAGTGCTTGAAGGAGGTAGGTTTTTGCTGTTGTTTTTCTGGTTCAATCTATGAGGAATGGTTTATTTCTATACACAAGAACAATGTTTTTGTGTTTTTTTCTGATAGCTGTTTGGATGTGGACTTTGAAGTTAATGCTGTCATCAATTAGAACTCTAAAAGTTGTGCATGTGGGACTAAAACTATCTGGGTGTTATCTGATGAGCTGTTATTGAAGAGAGCTTTGCTGTGTGAAATTGTTTTTTTTTTGGGGGGGGGGTAAATCCATTCATCTATCTATTCATAACCCTTTTTTCCTATTTTTTGCACATCGAGTCGGAGTGTCACTTCATTAGTGACAATCATATAGAGCCAATAGTAGAAATTTATTTTTCTTGGGGTTTCTGCCTTTTTTTTTTTAATTTCTCCAAGTCTTTTGAATTTCTAATACCATGATGGGAGTGGACCCCATTCCTAAGTCAAAGTATGATTAAAGTTCATGAAATTAGTATTGTTTCACTCTTTGATGTTAGCCAGAAGTGCCCTTCGCAGCACCTGCAATGTCCCCAATAATGACTCCTTCTGCAATTCGTACAGGGTTACATGTATTGGTAACATATCTAAATACGATTGTAGATTATTTTTTATAAGACCCATTGCTCCTACTATTATTGGAACTGTCTGGGTATTGTTCTTCCACATTGCTGTCATTTCTGCCTGCAAATTCTGATATTTTATGACTTTGTGTCTCTCTGTACACAACTGGGTATGGCAATTTCAATGATCAATGCTACTTTTGTCTTCTTTTCATGGACCACTATATCCAGTTTTCTAGCATCTGTCTTTTGACTGTTGATAATGGGTAATCCCATGTGATGCAGACTTCATAATTTTCGATGATGCTTTGTGGCACACATTTCCAGTGTTTTTCAGCTTTTAATGTTTGCACAATCCCCAGTGCAACACTCTTGCCACATTATTATGCATTTCAATAGGGTCTATATTAGAACACCGAACTTTCAAAATTTCGAGTTTTATAATATCGAACCATATTAATCGAAAATTTAAAACATCAAACATACAGAACAGTGAATTTTTTCCTAGGGAAAAAATTTGCTGTTCCAAAACACATACACACAACACAAGCACACCAAACAAACAGCAATCCACACACATACACCTAAACTCTTACAAATAACCCTACACTAAACTATATATACACCACTAACTATCCACTTACCTTAACCCAAACCCTAACCCTAAGGTCCATCACTATCGCACAGTCACCTCACCCGCGCCCTAACCCTAACTCACCTACCCCACCCTAACCCTCATGTCTACACAATCGCACACTTACCTGACCCGCGCCCTAACCCTAACTCACCTAACCCGCCCTAACCCTCATGTCCACACAATCGCACACTTACCTGAACCCGACCCGTAACTTTCCACCACAGCTCTGAAAATACCGAAGCAACAGAAATGGTCAACCAAATTCTTTCCCTAGTTAAAAATTCGGTTTTCTGTTTCTTCAATATTTTCAGTCGATATTAGAACACTCGAAATTTTGAAAGTTCGGTGTTCTAATATAGACCCTTTCAGTACACACTCCTTCTGCCATTAGTATGTCACAACCAGCAACAAGGTGTACAATTGTTTCCAATTCTGTTTTACAAAACCTACATTTGTCTGTTTCTCCCACATGTTCAGTGGACTTTGTAAGCCAACGTGTACGTAGCCCACTATCTTGGGCTGTCAGTATTGACCTTTCATCTCTTGGTTTGAATTCACCTCTCCTTAACCATTCTTGTATTTGATCCTGATTAACATGAGGTTCATCCAGAAGTTTTCTATACTTCCAACTATTTTTATGCATTTTTCACATTTCTTGCCTTCTCATCTGGTCCTTCACCTAGTATTCTTTCTTTTGTTTTTTGGCACATTCAGTTGCTGCCTGGTTTTTATCTACTTCTGGTTTGATTTCCTTTCCTGCTTGATGGTGATATGCTTCTTCTAGACTAAGCAGAGAAGTCTTAGATTTATTCTCCTCATGTTTCAAAATTTTCACTACGTTTGGGTCTTGTGAGGTCAGCAGATATGATTCCAGTCCCATGATTGCAGATCTATACATGTAATCAATTTCAAGGAGGCCTATCCTTCCTTTGGAATGGGAAATATATAGTTGTGGTATACACTGATTTTTATAAATCATCTGGTGAGCATGAAGCATCCTTCTTGTTTTCTTGTCCAATCTATCCAACACTTTTTGGGGCCAGCCAATCACTCCAAAACTGTAAGTTAGGACAGGAAGAGCAAATTGGTTTATAGCTTGAATTTTGTTCCAGGCAACACTGTTTTCAGGATTAATTTAACTCTTCTAAAGTATTCCTTACTACGTTTTATTCGCATTTGTTCATGTTTTATTGTTGATCCTTCAATTCCCAAATATTTATACACTTCGTCTTGCTCAAGTTCTTTTATATCACATTCTTGTTCCAAACTGTTTTCTTGGTGCTGCAGTTTTCCTGCTTTAAAGGTTGCTTTTGCACATTTATGAAGACCAAATCACATTCTTATATCATCTGAAAAAGTTTAGACAGCTTGCAGTTGTGCTTTCAGTTCCTCATCTGATGAGCTACACAGTTTTAAATCATCGACAAAGAGAAGAAGAAAAATCTTTACACTTTATTGTTTTCTAGGAGCCAAATTATAGCCATGGCCTGTGCTGTTAAGTAGACAGGTTAATGGGTTAAGGGCAAGATAGAAACCCAGGAATATCCCCCTTTGAATTTTTATCCCTGGGATAATAATTTGTATTTTATCATGGCTTAATTGCAAAGTTGTCTGTCATTGTTTCATGGTCACTGTAATGTAGTCTATCAGTGTAGGGTG
This sequence comes from Protopterus annectens, assembly GCF_019279795.1. Taxonomy (NCBI): domain Eukaryota; kingdom Metazoa; phylum Chordata; order Ceratodontiformes; family Protopteridae; genus Protopterus; species Protopterus annectens. The sequence continues at coordinate 1,535,955,166 of NC_056746.1, forward strand.
TATCTTATACATACTCCTTTATCTATGAATGTGGGATACTGTCAGATGCTTTTTTTTGTGGGGGGGGGGGGGTTCAGTAAGAGTTGTGAACTGTCTAGCCAAGATTCAATTGATGTAAAGGATGCTTGGGTTATTTTTTGAAGTTTCTGTAGGTTGGGGACAAAGCAGATGGCTGTAAAATAATCTGCACATTTGGAAGAGTGCAGCATGTTTGTCAAGAGAGTGTAGGTTATTTATGAATATGTTAAACAAGAGTAGTCCGAGTAAGGATCCTTGTGGTGCACCTGTAGTAATGGATAAAAAGGAAGAATATTCATGCTGCCATTTAATTGGTTGATATCTATCAGTTAAACAGTTGTTCAACCAGGAGAAGGAAGAGGAATGGAGACCAAGGGAGGAAAATTTATTTTTACAGTTTTTGGTGGGTGACGGTGTCAGCTTTGACAAATCAAGAAATAGGGGAGAGACCAGGCTGCCTGCATTTCTCTTTTTATTGACGGTATCAACAACATGCAAAACAGCTGTGGTGGTACTGTGAATGTGACAAAAGATGTTCATTTTGGAAGAGCAGAACATTGGAAGTCAAACAATAAAGTAGTTGTAATGTATGCACTTTTTCAGAATTTTAGATATTAGGGGCAGTATAGCAAAGGGCCTACAGTTGAAGTAATCAGTGGACAGTTCTACCTTTATGTAGGGGTAGTGTGTCAGCTTTTTTTTTTCAGGTGGCAAGAACATAGTATTCTTGGATGGATCTATTTATTAGTATTGACATTGGGTAGGAGAGAGCTTCAGATACTATTTTCATATGTTCTGCTGGAGCATTATCTGCAGCTAGGCTGACGGGCTTCGGCTTGAAGAGAACTTTTTTGTGCTAAAAGCCGGACAGGTTTAAGAGAGAAGTGTGCTGTGTAAGAGTTGGATTGGTAAAGAGTGTATAGATTAGAAGTGGAGCTGTCTTTAATTAGTGAGGCTACAGCATGAATGAAGCTGGTATTAATGCTGCTTGCAGCATTAGGTGGGGAGTTTTCTTGAGGGGGATTGTGTCATGGGTTATACCATTGGTTTAGTGGGTTTCAGACAGATCTCTATACAGTTTTGGATTGTTTTAATGTGCGTGTGTGTGTGTGTGTGTGTGTGTGTGTGTGTGTGTTGTAAATTGTAGTAGTAGCACTTTTTGTCAAGTTTTATGCTATATTTGGTAGTATTTCTCAGTTGCCTGAACATTTGTGTGGGTTTTGGGAAGGTTTTAAGGGTGTGTTTTTTCTCCATGCTTTATCTCTGTTCTTCTTTAGTTGTTTGTTTTTTGTGATAGCCACGGGTCAGGAATTTACTTGACTCTTTCTTCTTTCAGGAGCATATTCATTTAGTATGTTGTTAAACGCTGCAATAAATTCTTGAGTGGCATCATCCAACAGCAATGTTTTAATAGGTTCCTGCTGTACAATCTTAGAACTAAAAGCCTATGAAAGAAAGTTATGAACAAGGGTCTGCATAGTCTGGATTTCACTCAGTGCTGCATGGAGTTATGCAACCCTTATTGAATCTGATATTTACTGTATAAATGGAATAATACAAAGTATTGTGTATTGATGGAAGCTCACATCCTGCTTTGATCACTTAATACAACAGTGTGCAAAAAGAAAGCTTTCACAGTGTGGATAAAAAGGAGCTTCCACTTAAACAATGTACAATGTATTGAAGAAAACTTGACAGTAAATGGCTTTATAGAGGCTGCTGTTCCTTCTAGTTATAACAAAAGGAAAAAAGTGTTGTCTAAATTCAGGAAGAGCAACTCCCATAATGCTAAGAGCTTTCTAACTAAACAGGAAACTAAGAGGGCTAATTGAGTCCAGCAAGGCCAATTATGAGGTCAAAATAGCCTCACAGGCTAAAGACAACTACAAAGCTTTCTACAGCTATGTCTGCAAACTCTAAAACAGCACACAGCGGTGTGCCACCTCTACTGAGCAGACTGAGATAGCAAATCTACTGACTGACAAATTTATCTCAAACTTCACTACCTACTTCCTCCTGCCTTCCCCCATGAAACAACTAATGCAGGCTCCCCCAATTATTAGCAGGGAGCAGGTCTGAGCAGCTAAAGCCAAAAACACAGCCTCAGAATGTCCCGACATTATCCTGGGAAGTTTCCTAAATAGCTTGAAACGTGACCTATCAGGACCATTTGTGTCACTTTTCAACTATTAGCTTCAAAACAGGCTTTGTACGTTATCCCACTTCACAAAGGTGGACAATCAACTGACCCTGGAAACTACAGGTCCATTACACTGACTAGTTTAATATACAAAGCCATGGAATGAATTATCATGGAAATGATCATCAATGACATACGCAACCTTCAGACATTGGACCTAACCCAGTTTGGCTCTGTAAAGGGAAAGTCATGCCTAATAAGTCTGGTAGACCTCTTTGAGAGGATCACCAAGGCAATGGATGAGGGGAAATGGTGCATGCTGCCTATCTGGACCTGGCTAAGGTGTTCGATACAATACTCTACTCTAGTATAGTTGACAAACTCACCTAACTGGCTATATACCACTATATAACTCACTTGATTGCCAGCTGGCTCACAGATAGAACCCAGGAAGTCAGGATTGGTGCGATCACCTCCACTAAGAGACCAGTCACCAGTAGGGTACCTCAGTACTGGGGTACCTTACTAGGACCACTCCTATTTGGCATCTACTTCTCTGAGGTGAAGTCTAATGCTAAGGGCCTTTGGCTGATCAAATTCATAGATGACTGCAAATCGGAAGCCACCATGGATTCCCCCATGACACAAACATCTTCAACAGAGTCTAACACAGACAAATGACTGGTGACAAAGTCATGGATTAAAGCTTAATGCCAAGAAATACAGTATGTTGCCTTCTGGGAAAATGGCCACCCAAACTGATTACTCCTTTGATAAGACACTCCTAAGAGCTGATCTGGTAGTCAGAAGTATGGGAACATATGTGCACAGTAATCTGGCCTTTGATCAACACAAAGCCAAGGTAGTAAGAAAATCATTCTGTTTTCCAGCTTATAAGTAAGGTCATGGCATCCATGCCCAAGGAAGTTATGGTGCACTTTATTCAGTCCTTATCAGAGCCATTATGGAATATAATGCCACCTTTGGCATATATCTGACCAGACATATGCAACAGTTGGAATGCCCAGAAAGGTTCCTTACCAGGAGAATCTAGGGTATAAACACATTGTCCTATAAGGATGTACTTAAAGCCCTATCTTGTACTCAGTCTCCTACAGTTTACTGAGAGGAAATCTGTGCCAGGCATACAAGGCATTTTTGGATCCAGCTCTGATGGACCTTCTGCACATCTGCAAAACAAATAGCATCAGAACTACTAGATCCAAGGATTTTAATTTTGCTTGCAACATAAATAAAACATGTTGGCAAGCTAGATATATGCCTAAGGGAATCCCCATGCTCATGAACAGACTGTCTGTCCATGTGATACAGAGTCCATCCTTAACTCTATTTAAGTTCAACCTTCACCAATGGATGGGAAATCGGAAAGTCACCCTGGGTCTAGCCACTATGTCTCTGAAAGACAGAAATAGACAGTGACTATGCCCAAACTAACATTCCCCATGACATAACCTATAGAAACTTCTTAACTAACATACCCCCTCCTAATAAATATGCATGATAATAGGGACACAGTTGGGATGGATTGCATGGCTAGACTTACAAAGGCCCTGGTGGTCATTAGCCTAGTATTTACCTGTGAAACTATGAACCTAGGATGGAGATCAGCTCGTCTGAATTAAAATCTGATAGATTGTGCACTGCATTATTGTTATGATGTTTATTTGAATAGCTTGAGGGTGTATTTGTGAAACTGAGTAGATGGTCATCTAGTTAATCAGGCAAAGTGCCAGTGCTGGAAACATTACTGGGGTTAGTTTGTAGAGGATTTGTTATATTTAATAGGATTCTCAATGAGTTGTGTAAAACTGTAGATATTTTTGCTAGTATTGGGAGTCTTAGCTATCTTAAATATGTAAATCTCCCAGGATAAGGCTTTCCTGTGAAACAGTGGATGATATCCTGGATATTACAGCTTCAACAGTATTCATATTATTTCCTGGAGAAATATATAGAGTCCACCTCCACTAAATATCCTATAGCCATGTAACTTCTTGATTCCTTTTTGAAATCCTATTTCCCCACTACATTTGTTTGTGTCTTTCGGCTTTTCCCGGTTAGGGATCGCCACAGCGGAACTCCGGTCCGCTAATGATTGGCAGTTGATTTTTACGTACCGGCTTGCCAGGCCTGACGCACAACCTTCAACGAAGGTACGCCCATTCACGCATGTCTCCACGCAGAAGACGCTCTAGCTGAGAATCGAACCGGACAGCGTCTTACTGTGAGGCAACAACGCTACCGCAGCACCACCACCGTGGGTCTATCATCAATAAAATACAGATCCCTTTAATTATTCATGCTACTCCTCAGCTTATCCTCTATTCTTCTTCTCCTGCTGAGCCATTTGTTATCCTACAACAATTCAGTAATAGCTCTCAGCATCTCTCCAACTCTGTTCCAGCCACCTATCCATACTTCTTTCCTAAACCCTCCATATATTGCACCAAATCTATTTAATGATGCACCTCACCTTTACCTCAAATATAGACTGATAACTCCATTCAAAAAAAAAACCTCAAATCAAAATTAAATTAAGTGGAATAAATACTCTCCAAATAACAAGAATCAGTAATACCTCAATATACTAAAATCCTACTAGGAGGAGACATTCACCCTAATCCTGGCCCCATTTGTCAAAACCAACATCAAGATAATTCCTTTCCACAGATTACTCTAACCCCACAATAGTCAACCCCCACCCTGGTGATCTGTCTTTTGATACCATAAATTTTAGAAGCATAAGAAATAAAACTACCTGCCTGGATTACCCAACATCAGCCTGATATTTTCACTATAACTGAAACTTGCCATGGTTTGAGTTTGTTTAAGAGTTTTTTTATATAGGATGTGAGTGCAGGTTGAAAGGTGAAACTGGATGTGATGGCATGTGGCTGCTGGGCAGTGTTGGGTTTAGATGTTGGATAATTCTTGGTTAGGGATGCTAGACTGTCTGTGAGATAAGAGTTGAGTTCTATTGCAGTTTTGAGTGGTGAGTTAATTGGGAGAGGGGTTAGGGTTGAATTTTTGGCCAGAATATAAGATTTCTTTAATGGCTGGCCAGCGTAAATGACTCCAGAATTACACCTGCCTCAGCTGTAATATCAGCCATAATGAGGAGGAAAGTTGGTGGTATTGCTTTAATATTTCCCAACAACTACCATATTCCTCCTACAGCAACCATGACCAAAATTCAGTTCAGCATAGCATCTTGTTACTTTCCTGAAAATAAACAAATATATATTACTACTCTTTATATCCCTCCTGGCAACAATACATTGCAAGATATTCTGCACTGGATATCCATAACAATTTCCACAAGAAAAATACTACTAGGTGATGTCAATATCAATTGGTTGGACATAACCTCTAACTTCCCTACATCCAGCATAAACTTATATGGTTTTGCACAACTAATTAATAGTCCCGCACATTGTAGCAAGACATCAAATTCCTTATTAGACTGGATCCTAGTATCAAACCATAGCAAATTCACCACTGCATATACAATTCCACACTCTGTTAGTGACCATCTCTCAGTCTGTACAACCAGACATCACACATCCACTTAAGTAGCTTGTTTATAAAACAACACAAAACCTGTCAAAGTTTAATCCAGAAATATTCCATACTACTTTATCACCTATTACCCAGAACATCCAAAAATCCTCCCCTTAGATAATGCTGTAAATTAATTTCATACAACTTTATTAAATATCCTAAATAACCTTGCACCTCCTATACGGAAGAGACTTAAAATAAATAATACAAATTGGCTATCCAAAAAGAGTACAGTGCTAATGCAGGAAAGAAGAAAAAGTGTGGAAAGAAGGGCAAAAATAAAAAACACCATAAATGCTGAAAAACTTCATAATGCTCCACAACCTTTATAGAGCCAAAAACTTGCTCACCAATTCAGCTTATACACTTGCCACAACTTGCCTCTTTCCCTCACTACTTTATGGTGCTCCCATCCTTACTAACCTCCAGGTTTCACAAAAAATAAAACATGAACAATGCCATAATAAAGTGGCTAAATTTGCAGTAAATACCCCTTTCGGAGCACACCACTGAATTGCAGTAAAAACCCTAAATTGGTTAGAATTGCCCCATCAACTAACATATATTCAACTTCTTACCACCTATAAAATCATTCAGCATCTGTCTGCTTGACCAGCATTAAATACCCATCTACACAACCATGATTCCACTCAGACATTACGATCTAATGACAAAAAAGTCCTCTCCACAAATCTATCAAATCTGATTAGCATGGTCTGTACTCATACCATGTTGCTAAGGTTGGCAGTCCTTAACTATATCCATCAAGTCAATAATCTCCTTCCAATCCTTTAAAATAAGTCTGAAAGAGCTCCTAGCCAAAATCTGGCTCTGTTCTGGCACAACCTCAGGATAAACTATATGTTTAAATATGAACAAGTGCCTTATTCATACCTTACACCTACTTACTCCCCTTTCTTTACTCACTTCCTTATTTCATTCAGTTTTTCTCCCCTGACTAAATATGCCATAGACCTGTTTTTTTTTCTCCCACTTCATGTTGTAAATCCTGTTTGTATCATACAAACCTACCTTTAATTTTCCTAGCTAACATTTCTCTAAATATTAAATTATTGCCATATAAGTTGTAACTATTCTTAACCAATGTATTCACATTGTCTAATTGTTGGTATAATTATTTAAATTTTAGATGTTTTTGTATTCTTTTTGAAGACTTTAACATTATTTCTTTTTTATTTTTTTAATACTTTTGAGCTTTTCTCCCCGAGCCTCCACTGAAAATGGACAACTACTCAGTTGGACTTTCTTGGTAATCAAATCTCAATAAATAAATAAATAGAGTAGTGATAGAAAATGCCTCCTGTATGTCACCACAGAATTGCAGTATAGCCAAAAGATGCTTGGATTGAAATAGCCATTTGGTTTTGATGTTGCTTTTAATGGACAGTTTATAGTTCACGTTTCATTGTTTTATATATGTGTGCTATCAGAAGAGTGTTGAAGGTATTATTGTGTAGAAAGGCTTGAGAGTTTGGTATATAGTTAATGGAGAGGAGTGGCTGGTGTGATGTCAACTGAGCTAGTGTAATGAGAGGTATAAGTTGTACTAAACAAACAAACATAATGTAAGGGGACAGTGATGTTTGTTGGTGTGGGACAAACAGGGTTTTGTCTTAGAAGGTAGGTTAAGTGTTTTTGGGATGTGTGTATTTGTATTATTATGGTAAAAGAGCTGTTATGTGAGTATCATTTTAATGAAAGTGAGGAAGGAGTTTTGGGAGTGTTGAGATGATATATTCAGGTAGCAATTAAAACAATTGGATGGAGTGGGATGGTGCGATGGAAAAATGAGAAGTATTTGGCAAGAAAGCAGGTAATGTAATATAGGGGTGTGTGTAAGGCAGAAGGTGGGGGTAAGAGGAGAAAATATGTGATTGATGGGTGAGGAAGTAGGTGGGGCTAAGTATATGCTTGAATGACATGGGTGTAGGTGGGAAATGTCAAACCTGAGCATTTCATGTAATAGAATAACAAAATCATCAAGTCACAAAACAACAGTCTTAAAAGTTTGTTCATCAGTTCATAGGTTCATACTAGGTTAACAACCACCAGGGTCCTTACAAGCCTAGCCATTTAACCCAACCTAGTTTTGCCCCACAATTCCTTGGATGCCTGTATGGTTGGGTATCTTAGTAAAGAGGTAGCTAAGAATTATCTGTGGTGGGGTGCATTAGTTGGGGATTAATTTACTTACTGTTGATCTCTCTCTATCAGAGACATGATAGCTAGACTGGGGGTAACTAGGATCAAGGATAAACTCTGCTTCACATAGATGGAGAGCTTATTCCATAGCACAGGGATCCTTTGAGACACATATCACTCCCTCCAGCAGATTCTATTTATGTTGCAGACAAAGTTCAGGTCTATGGATCTAGTGTTTCTAGTGTTGTTAGTCTTGTGGATGTGCAAGAGATCCATCAGAGATGGATCCGAGGACATCTTATATGCTTGGCGATGGTTGCCTCTTCCCTTAAGAAGGTTTGCAGCAATACTGAGTGTGACTGTCAGTTGTGCCATCTTCCTCTAAAATCTCACAGGTTTCTCTCTCTAGGGCTTGACATCCAACACCCTTGTTTTTGCTGGACATTTCCTTCCCTGTGTCTGTAGTTGTATCTAACTCTTCCCTACTCTTAATATTACTTTGTGGTTTTGCTTTTCCAGATGTCCTGGGCCCATAACTCTCAACTGTACAGATTTTTGCAGAATGTCCAGATTTTCGCCTCATATCTTTAGTCTGTTTTTCATAAAATTGTAGTTTTCTGGCTAATTAGTGGGAAATCATTAAAGACTGAAGTTAAAACAAAGAGTGAGAAGGTCACACAGAAAAATCAATCAGTAAAAACTAAATGAAAACTCCAGCCAAGCTAGAACTTCCAATGAGTGGCCTCTCAAACCTATCAGAGGCACATGGGATATATGAAAATTACCTTTATGAACATCAGGTGTTTCAGCTATATATGATGATTCTGAATGCCCATGACTTTTTTCTTTTTAAGTCGTTTTAATGGACAATTTCAGGCCAATAAAGCCAAACCCCATTAGCTGTGGATATGCATATTTCGGCCTTGTTATGACCTCATCAGCACAGCACAAGCAGAGTGTTTGACTAAGCATAAGAAACACAGGGATGTTATAGTCAGCTGATGTCCATTAATATGCATATCCACAGCTAGTGGTGTTTGGCTTTATTGGCTTGACATTGTCCATTAAAATGACTTAAGAAAAAAGTCATGGGCATTCAAAATCGCCATATAGCTGAAACACCTGATGTTCATAAGGGTCATTTTCATTTACTCATGTGCCTCTGATACAAGAGGTTTGAGGGGTCACTCAGTGGAAGTTCTAGCCTGGCTGGAGTTTTCATTTATTTTTTAAAGATTGAAGTTAGAAAATAATAAGACATTTAAGTTTCAGACTTCATACCCTTCAGAAAATTCATGCTAATGCAAAACCTGTTATTCTGTCAACTTTCTAAGTTTGTAAAAGCAATATTTAAAAATTGTCCCTATTTTTGGGCCTTTGTCCCACTTTTATTTATGTTTTTTTCCAGATTTCTTGCTCTAAGAGGTTGGGAGATGTGGTCCTGGCTGGGGACTTCTCAGATCCCAAAGTACATGCAGTGGATATATTTTTTTCATTAGTTTTGTTTGTCATTGCTGCCTTTTTTATCATGGGCCTCTAATCTTGGTCTTGTCTCACCCCCCACCTGTAGCTGATCTTTAGCTGCTGTGGAGTTGTAGTGTTTTCTTCTCCCTGTATGCACACCCATATCTTTATTCCCTGAGGGCACTCCAGTACTATTCCTGGGCTACAGTTATCTGTACCAATATGCCCATCACCGTTTACCTCATTAGATCTAGTGTCCAGTCTTAGTGATGGTGTAGAGGCACTAAAAGCTGTTGCCTGTCCTTCACAATTACCAGAGCCTTGCGCTCCCATGTTATTCACCGAAGTAGAAGCACCTGGTGTCGGGTTTATAGTCATCTGGGAAAGAGAATTTTGTTCCAGCCGATCCACACGGTTCATTAATTGTTGAATTAAGATAGACAAGTCACCAATTGATCCATTTGAGTCCATATCTTTATTCCCTGAGGGCACTCCAGTACTATTCCTGGGCATTTGCTGCACCTATGTTTTTTAATGTTCTTGGTTGTTAGTAGATCCCTGTCCCTTATTTCAGAAGATGAAAATATGGGGTTGTGGGCTGTTTCTCCTGAGGGTTCACCCCTGTATATTGGAGGGATGGTTTATCAAAAGCACCACCCCCGTCCCACTATTTCCACAACTCTTTAAAGTGAGAGAAGTTCTAATTATCGTATCATGAGTCAGTCATACCACTAGCACCGCAGGATGTAGCACTTTCCCAAACTCAGTCTGAATCTCTGGCTGAGCAGTGGAGTAACATTTGTTGTCCATATGTATACATGCTACTTCCATAACCCTTTTTATGACAATGTTTATCTTACAAACAGATTGCATCTATATAAGGGTGACCATGCTGCAAGTGCAGGCCCCGCAGTTCTTTCCCATCCACTAGTGCAGCACAGTTGACTAATTTCACAATTGTACAATAATGGAATGTAGTGTCATTCATTCCAAAATATGTATTATCTTATCCTATAGATTCTACATAATTTTCCTATATCTCAGTAAGCTTGACTGCTCTGATACCTTTTCTGACTGTGTGGACCATCATAACTGACATATTCATTACGTTTTAGGAATGTTGCCCATTTTCCCACATTTAAAAGCATTGTATATGAGCAGTTGTTCTTTTAACAAGTGTTTTTTCTGTCATTCTAGGGGACTCACTTTTGTATAAACTCTCATGACACATAATTATCTCTACCAGAGCAAGAAAACTGTGAAAATGTTTTGGATCTGACTGACACACCTGTTTTTAATTACATCTGCTTATGACTGAATCTATCAATTGCTAATATATCTGTTATTGTTCTTTAATACTAAGTCCTTCTGGGTCTAACCATAAAGATGTTGTATGCTTTAGTTCAAACAACTGGGGTTTTAATACTCTATTTTTGGAAAAAGTTCCCTCATAAAACTTTTACTGTGACTCCAGCTTGAACAAGCAAACATTACATCTGAAGTAGGCAGACTTCATTCGTCTGCAACCTGTGGGTATCGGATCCGACCTCGGATCCGAGCCGGCAATTCAAAAGCTTAGGCTCCGAGCTCCTAGCTCCTCCCTCTTACCCATAACCCCTTGCCAAGCCCTGACTGACCCCAGATTTCGTTTGCCGCTTTTCAAGAAGCAACGGAATTCTAGAGCTCCTGGCGTTGGTTGAGATAAGCTTAGATTTTTTGACAGAAAAAGTTTTCAAATTCTCTGTTTTTGTTATTAATCTAGTTAGTGTTGTGTGTGGTTAAGGCTTTCCTCCCTCTTTAGTTAAATTTTCTCGGGTTTTCGTAGTTTGTTTGTGTGTGTGTGTATTTAGGCCTTAGGTTTGTGATGTCTGAAGTCCCTAAGGCTGTTTTCTCGAAATGTACCGAGTGTGGCCATAAGCTGTCCCCAGCAGATGGCCACACTCGTCAAGAATCTTGGGGTTGAACACCTGTCTTCTGGTTGTACCATTTGTGCAGGGTTCAACCCCCGGGCTTTAAGGACGGAGGTCGAAGTTGGTGCTGGCGGTCTTTTACCCCCAGATACTGCTTCGCCTCTGCCCCTTCCATTCAGCAACCTGTTGCTGTGAGTTCTCCCTCCGGCTGGGACTCAACCTCCCTTAAAGTTGCCGGAGGAAGGATTCTTCTAGGGAAAGACAGAAGGAGAGGCACAGGAGAAGCACCACAAGAGGAGCGAAACTTCTAGTTCGGCTCCTCCATCTCAGCGGCCGACGCCTGTGCCTTCTAGCTTTCCTCCTCCTCGGCTCCACTCCCCTCGGTTCTCTCCTGGACCCGAGGAGGAGGAGGCTAGCCCTTCCAGGAGGTCACCGAGACGGCTCTCTAGGTCCGCTTCGGTGGCCTCCTCTAGATCGACTTTTTCAATGAGCGAAGCTGATATGGACCGGATGATGAGGAAATTCATCCAGGCCCAAATGCAAATGGGAGTGCTCCTAGCCCCCCCCCATCCGGGAGGGGCTTCGACCCCTTTTTTCGCCCCCTTAGCTCCTTCGACCCATACCACGGGTTCGGAGCTATCGGCGCCGTGCAGATTTGGATCCGGGGGTGGGTCGGATCCGATAGGTCGGCGCACCTCGGATCCGTCCCATCCCTTGAGTGCTTCGGGTACTTTGGACCCGACCTCTCGGAGCCGAGGGCCGAGCCTCAGATCCGAGGGAGCTGGTGTGTCTTCGGCTCCGTCCAGGTCGGAGCACACTGGTCTCTCGGATCCGACGGTTTCGGCTCCGACTCCGATCCGTACGTCGGATCCGAGTGGGGGTCGGCTCTCGGGGCTTAGAGAAGCTGGCTCCCCCTTGGCTTTCAACGTTATGGAAAGGGCACTGTGGAGGACATCCGGACCCCCGGTCCCTGCCACGGCTCCATCCCGCACTCCATTGCAGTTGGGCCAGGCCCCCACCAGCCGGTCCCAGGGACAGCCCGCCTCGATGTCCCAAGTGGTTCCCTTGGAACATCCAACTGCTGAAGAGTACTCCTCGGACAGCCCCCCCGATGAAGTACCTCGGAAGCGTAAGTGCAAGAGGAGGCACATGGACTCCCCTGAGTCCATCACTGAAGACACGGACTTGGATGAAGGGGAAGGCTCCCCTAGGTCACCCCTGAGGACGTCTCATTTGGAGACATCATGGAGATGTTAAGGATCAGGGGGGGGTGGTCTGCCCCCAAGGCTTCTTCGGACGAGTCTGTGTTCTTGGAGGCATTCGAGGCAGGCCCTTCTACCTCTTGGGTGTCCCTCCTGCTGACCCCTGGTGGATCTTATATCCATCAGGCGTGGAAGGATCCGGACACCATTGAGCCTATCCTAAGCGCCCGGACCGCATTCTTTCTCCTCCATCAGACCGCACCCACTGGAGTAAGGGTCCCCCAGTAGATGCCATGATGATGGCTGCAGCCACGAAGGGAATTGGCCCAGGAGAGTCCCTCCGTCCATCCTCCGGGCAAGGAGTCCCGTTCGATGGATCACATTGGGAAGCGAGTTTTAGTTCAGCGACCTTCTCCTTGAGAGCGCTGAACTACATGGCACATGTCATTAGGATGCAGCGGGATCTGATTAAAGAATACGCTGCATCTCCCCGAGTCCATCTCGAGTGAGGATAAACAGGTTTACTCCACCCGAATGGCCACTCTCAGATCAGTATCCAATACATCTATGCGGCTGCTGTCTCATGCTACTGAGGGAGCCGCTAGAGCCAGCGGAGCAGGCCTAGTCATGAGGCGACAGGCCTGGCTCCGCCATTGTGATTTTGCAGAGCCCTTCAAGGCGACCTTCGCGAATGCCCCTTCGATGGTTCTGCCTTGTTTGGCAAGACTGTTCGCGAGACATTAGTCCAGAGCGAAAAGGACGGAAGACGCTGTCTGCCGTCGGAGTCCGCTTCTCAGCTCCCCAGAGGTCCTTCTCTAAGAACCAAAAGGGACAGAAGAAGATGTGGTTCCGAAGTCGCAGCAGTCCCAACCTGCTCCGGATAACCAGTCCTTCCGTGGCAGAGGAGGACGGGAGGTCGTCGTGCCAGGGGCAGGGGGGCTCCTGGCAATTTTGGGTCCAGAGAACCCTTCTCTGAGAGACCCACGCAGCAGCCCTGAAGGGTTGCCCGGCTGTCCGTCTCTGGAGGCAGTCGGGCGGTTTTCGATGCACCTGACTTCTTGGGAGTCCATAACAACAGACAGTTGGGTGCTTCGACTTATATCCAGAGGATATTCAATACCCCTATTCAAGATTCCCAAATCTCGCAGCCTCCCAGATGTTCCACCCGACCAAAGGGAGGCGGCAGCTATCGAAATCGAGCAGCTGCTAGAAAAAGAGCCATCCAGCGTCCCCAGATCAAGCGGATTAGGGTTTTACTCCAGGTTCTTTTGGTGCCAAAGAAGACGGGGACTTAAGACCAATCTTAGACCTTTCCCAGTTGAACCTGTCAGTAACCAAGCAAAGTTCCGGATGGTCACCCTGCAATCTATACTCCCCTATTGAGGAGAACGACTGGATGTGTTCCATAGACCTCAAGGATGCGTGCTACCACATTCGGATGGACAGACGATCCAGGAGGTTTCTTCGCTTCGGCTGGGAGCCAGTCATTATCAGTTCAGGGTCCTCCCTTTGGTCTCACCTCAGCCCCAGGGTGTTTACCAAGGTGCTAGCGGTGGTAGCGGCCCACCTGAGGCTCCAGGGATTACAGGTCTTTCCGTACCTGGACGACTGGCTCCTGACGGCATCATCAAGGCATCTTCTGTGCTCAGCCAGGGATTACTTTCTTCAACTAGCACCAAGGCTGGGCATCACGATCAACTGGGAGAAATCTTTTCTGAATCCAACTCAAATTATAGATTTCATAGGAGGAAGACTAGACACCAGATCAATGCGAGCCTTCCTCACCCCAGACCGTATCGCCAGCCTGAAGTGTCATGTGACAGCAATCCTGCTACCATCTCCAACTGCAGCTTCGGTCCTGAGGGCCCTAGGTTCTATGGCGGCAGCTATCCCGCTTCTAATTCATGCCCGTTTACGCATGCGGGTTCTTCAATGGACCCTTCAAGTTCAGTGGTCTCCTCTTTGTTCGTCTCTAAACGCTCCGATTGTGGTCAGCAGAGCGTGCAGGGACTCCCTTCTGTGGTGGCTTCTTTCTCCGGAGCCCCTGGCAGGGAGACCTTTTTGCGCTGCATTTCCCCGAGCCACAGTGACCACGGATGCTTCTTGCCTCGGGTGGGGGGGGCATTCTGCGGGAAAGATTGTCCAAGGCACGTGGAATCCCACAGAGACGTCATTGCATATAAATGTCCTGGAAATGAGGGCGGTGCTCCTAGCGTTGCAAGCACTTCACCACGTTCTTCCTTCAGGGACTATTGCGATTCAGACAGACAACATGTCGGTAGTCTGGTATATCAACAAGCAGGAGGAACCAGGTCTTACCCCTTTGTCGAGAGGCCATGAGAGTCTGGGAATGGGCAATTTCCACCAAACGCTTTCTGATAGCGCACATTCCGGGAAAGTCCAACATCCTTGCGGACAAGCTCAGTCGCACCATCCTTTCTCCACACGAGTGGTCCCTCAATCTTCAAGTAGCGAAGAAGATTTTTGCCGTTTGGGGCAACCCTGTTGCGATCTTTTGCTTCTCCCTCAAACGCCAAATGCGACAATTTCTTCGCTCTGCTTCCCCACCAGGGAGTTCGAGGATGCTCTGGTGCATGCTTGGCCTCCCGGTCTCCTTTATGCCTACCCTCCACTTCCTCTGATGCAGAGGCTTCTGCAGAAAGCCAACAGTTTGGGGAGCAGAATGATTCTCATTGCCCCATTCTGGCCTCGATAACCTTGGTTCCCCTTTGTATGGTCTCACAAAATCAATCCACCATGGATTCTGGATCCAATTTCGGATCTCATCTCTCACCCTCTGGGAATGCCAGTTCCCAATCTGCGGACCCTGAAGTTGACAGCTTGGCTGCTCCAATTCCAACCTTAATTAGGACTCCCGGTATCTCTTCACCGGTCAAGGCCATTTTGGTGGCTGCTCATAAACCTTCCACCAGACAGGTTTATCGGAGTAAATGGAAGAGGTTCTCTATATGGGCAGGACAGAGAACTGTGGATCCTTTTTCAGCACCTATGTCTGCGGTGCTGGATTTTCTAACAGACCTCTTTCATCAAGGGGCTAGTTATTCCACGATTAAGGTACAATTGGCGGCTATCTCGCATTATCACATTGGTCATGACACAGCTCCCCTTATGACAGCGAAATTATGCAAAACTTTTCTCAAAGGAGTTTTTGTTAAGGCCTCCAGTCAAGGAGGTTGTACCTTGGGACTTGTCTTTAGTCCTGCAGGCCCTTACTGCTCCTCCCTTCGAGCCTGCAGCTTCTGCTGATTTAAAATACCTTTCCTGGAAGACTGCCTTTCTGGTAGCTATCACTTCAGCCAGAAGGGTGTCTGAGCTTCAGGCTCTATGTGTCAAACCGCCTTATCTTTCTTTCTTCCCTGATAGGGTGTGCCTCAGGACCAATCCATCTTTTCTTCCGAAGGTCTCTTCTGAATCCAATATTAACCAGTCAATCAATTTGCCTGTGTTTTTTCCCAAGTATTCCAACCAAGGAGAATACAAATTGTATGCCTTGGATGTTCATAGACAATTACGCTTTTATATTAACAGGACAGCTGGCCACAGGAAATCAGATCAGCTGTTCGTCTCCTTTGCTAAATTTGCTCTGGGTAAAGCAGTATCTAAAGTCACTCTATCTAAATGGATTGCTAATTGCATTCTGCAGGCATATGACACTTCAGGCAGACCTGCTCCTCAGAGGGTTACGGCTCATTCTACTAGGGCAGTTTCTCGTCAGCCGCCTTTAAGTCCCGTGTTTCGTTGGATGATATCTGCTGGCAGCTACTTGGGCCTCGCCTCATACTTTTATTTCTCATTACAAGGTGGATGTTGTTTCTAGAGGAAGAGCATCCTTTGGCTCAGCGGTGCTCCGGAACATCCTTCCATGACGGCCCAAGATTCAGGTAGCTAGGGACTCTGTCCCACAGGTTGCAGACGGATGAAGTCTGCCTACTTCAGATTTAGAAGTTATGTACTCACCATAACGTTCCATCTGAGTAGGTGACTTCATTCGGATGCAACCATCCCCCCCTCCATCCCCCTGACCTTTATAGAGCGAGTATTTATGCTGTTTTAGTGTACTGTGGTCAGTATTTTGAGGCAAACTCAATCTGAGGTCAGTCAGGGCTTGGCAAGGGGTTATGGGTAAGAGGGAGGAGCTAGGAGCTCGGAGCCTAAGCTTTTGAATTGCCGGCTCAGATCCGAGGTCGGATCCGATACCCACAGGTTGCATCCGAATGAAGTCACCTACTCAGATGGAACGTTATGGTGAGTACATAACTTCTAATTTCTTATAGTCCTTGTATCTGCCCCATGTACAGAAAAAAAACAGAGAGATTCCTTGTCAGCTTGGTTTCATCTCTCATGGTTGACAATCTACTCAAAATCAATTATGTAAACTTCCAAAGTCCTCCTGTCAGGTAAGTGGTTGTAGGTATGACATACCTGTTGATGCTGTGATGGATATTTTTATTTATTATTATTTTACATTTGTTTACCGGGATTGTCCGACTGAGCTGAAAAGCCCTTTTTCAGTGGTGGCCCGGGGAGAAAATCTTCAACATATTATACAATTTTCATTATAAATTAGCATTAAACAGCAATGTTACAGGATTATTACAAGGCATTAAGTAGCAATACAGTGTTATACAGTGTCAGTAATCAGGAGTATAGCAAAACTACTTCAAGATGCATAAAAATAAATAATATGTCATTAAGATGAATATAGTTTTTGGGGGTAAGTGGTTACAAAAACCCAGTTTTATCATAATGTAGTTTTATGAAGGCAAGACAATTACAATAGAATGTTTCTCTGAGGCAATTTGCTTAATTGATTTTAGAAGACAGTAGAAAGAGTAGTCAAGGAAGATTAGAGATAGCTAGTGAGAAGAGTGAGTTAAGGGCAGAAAGTAGATTAAGGTATGAGAAGTAGGGGATGTTAAGGAGGGAGAGTGCAGTGGCAGGACTAGTGACTTTTAAAGTGCTCTTTTGTGGATGTCTTAAATTGTTTAGGATGTGTAAGGGTCCTGATTTCTAGTGGGAGCCTATTCCAGGCAATAGTGAGGTGATAGCTGTACATTTTGCGTCCAAATTTAGACTTAGGCTTGTAAATTTGTAGTAGGTCTTGGTTAGAGCTTCGGAGAGGTCTGTAGGGAGAATAATGGGAGATAGTGCTGGGCAGTAGGAAGGCTGGTATCTGGATGATCTGAAGCTGTGAGAGAAGAAGCTGGTGGGGTAATTCAAGCCAGTTTAGGTGTTTTAGAGAGAGACAGTGATGGTATTTGTAGGTTTGTTGGGCAGCAAATCTAGCTACCTTGTTGTAGGTAGATTCGAGTTTGGTCAGGAGTGCTGAGTTAAGATTTGTGAGAATATGAGAACTGTACATTAGACTGGGTAGAAGGTAGGTAAGAGAGAGAGTAATCTTGGCTTCGGAGGTAAGGAATTTCTTGTTACGGTAAAGGAGCCCTAGTTTTGAATGAGTCTTTTTGATACAGTTATTAACATGCAAGTCAAATTTAAGCGGATTGTCAATGGTTTTGCCTAAGAACTTAATACTGGATTCTACCTGAATAGGACTGTTATTAAGGGACTGTATGGAGAAGGAGGGTTTAATATTGTTGAACTTTTTAGGTAGGAAGAGTAACAGCTTTGTTTTTTTAGGGTTAAGGATGAGCTGGTTGTTGGAGAGCCATATTTCAATTAAGTTAAAAGATGCCTGAGTAGCTGAGAAGAGCTTAGAGGGAGAGTTGTCTGTGGTGATGACTGTAGAGTCATCTGCGTATTGCACTAAAGATGACTGAGGCCAGGAGGTATAGAGCTGATTAGTAAAGGTATTTAAAAGTAAAGGCCCTAGGATAGACCCTTGAGGTACACCCATTTTTACAGGGAGAGTAGGGGAGAGTTCAGAGTGCCATCTCACTGACTGAGATCTATCAGTGAGGTAGCTGGAGAACCATGCAACAGTATCAGAGGAGAAGTTGAGGTTATGCAGTTTGTGCAGCAGAAGAGAGTGTGAGACAGTGTCGAAAGCTTTTGAGATGTCCAAGAATAGGCAAGAAATAAGTTTATGGTCGTCCATGGCTACAGAGGCAGTGTTGAGGAAGGATAATAGAGCTGTAGTGGTGCTATGTTTGGGTCTGAAGCCATGCTGAGTGGGTGCAAGCAGATTTTCCTGTATTAGATACTGCATAACTTATTTATGAATTCATTTTTCTAGTACTTTAGAAAGAGGAGAGAGGATAGCGATAGGTCTGAGGTCGGATATATCAGAGGAGTTACCTCCTTTGTGTATAGGTAGAGTGTAACATTATTTCCAGATGGAATGGACTTTAGATTCAGAGATAGAGCGATTAATTATAATAGATACAGGGAGGGCAAGAGAGTCAGCTGATAGTAGAAGACAAGTGGAAGGAATATTGTCAGCTGATGCTGAGTATGGTTTTAATTTAGAGAGTAGAGTTTTGATGTAGCTAGTAGGTACAGGTTTGAGGGGGAAGGTATTTGAGGAGATAGTATTAGGAGTAGGTTCAGAAAAGTTGGAGATGTTAGATGTAGAGGAGTTTGGGTTAGGATTCAGTAGCTTAGATATTGAATCGATAAAATAGGTATTGAAGATAGTGGCAGTTTCTTCAGATGTCTTGTCTGGGTATGGATTGGGGGAGCTAAGATTACCAGGATGTAATATTTGGTTAACAGAGTTCCAGAATTTTTAGGATTAGATTTTAGGGCTGTGGGAGGTTTGTTATAGAAGCCCTTTTTATCTTTGTTTATGTGTTTTTTGTCAGATTTCTGAGTTCTTTATATTTTTGTAAGTCTGCAGAGAGCTTAGTTTGTGACCATTTTTTCCATAATTTGTCTCTAGTTATCATAAGGGTATGAGTGGCTTTTGAAAGCCACGGAGATATGGTGGACTTAATTTGGACTTTGCAAGGGGGAGCAAATGAGCCTAAAATGCTAAGGAAGGTGGAGTTGAAAGCTAGGACTGCTTCTTCTAGTGGGAATTGGGTAAGGAATTTCCAGTTTACTTTAGAGAAGAAGGGATTAAAGGTTTCTGGATGGAAGTTAGAAAGTTTATGACAAGTGATAAATTTAGGAGGTTTTGAGAATTGGGGAGTGAACCTAAGCACTTTTATAGGGGCGTGATCACTCAGGGTGTTTGGTAGGGTTTCAGGGTTATGATATTTGGAAGGATTAGTACCCAGTCGATAAGAGTACTAGATGTGTGAGAGTTGTTTGTATGGGTAGGTTTGAAGATTAGCTGTGTAAAGCCATATAAATTAATATGAGTATTAGAGTTTGGATTACTGAGAGTTAACCAGTTAATGTTGACATCCCCAAGGAGGATAGTTTCATTGGGGATGTGTCGAGAAAAGTATGAAAGAATATTTTCGAGCAGAGGAATGTTGTCTCCTGGAGGAATATAAATAGCTGCTTCTGTGATAGTGGTGTGGTCATTTATTTTAAGTTAGCTGTAAGTAGTTCAGCAGGAGAAAAGGATGGGATAGGTTTAATAATACTTGTAATAGTGAGGTGGTTGGAGTAGAGTATGGCTACCCCACCCCCTTTTTTGTTTTGGCGGTCTATGCAGAGTATATTATAACCGGGGGGGAGAATGTCTTTATCAGAGGTTTGGGGTTTTAGCCAAGTCTCTGTTAGGGTGATAACATCAGGGATGTGGAAGGCTATCCAGGCATGGATTTCACTAACTTTGTTTAGAATACTACGGGCATTCATAGAGTAAAAGGAAATATGTTTGTTTAGAGAGGATGAGTTTATTAAGTAGGGAGAGGTAGAGTTATGCATGGTGGGGTGAAGGGATGGACCCAGGATTTGGATGTATGTCTCCTGATAGAAGCAGGGCTACATGAAGTTGGTAAAGTTTGAAATTAAATGGGTTGTAAGTCAAGTACTTAGTCTTGGTTTTATATGCTAGAAAGTGAGGGGGAGGAAGTTTGATTTTAGGCAAAGGGATGTTCATGGAAAAGAGAGAGGAGGAGATTGTAATAGAGTACTGCAGAGATGAGAAACAGTTAGTATGGGGGATTAGGGGGATCTCTATGGGCAGGTGGTAATGGAGTAGTACAAGATGTAAGAATGAGAAGGAGAAGTAATGGAGGCAATAGGAAAATAGAGAGGGTTGCAAAAGCCATGGCCTAAGGTGGGGAAGTAGGATTGGGATGGAGTGAGGAGTGGATAAGGGACTAGGAAAAGTAAGTTGTTGGACCTGTTAGAGAGTTGAAGTAAAATTTAAGTGAAACAACCTGTAGGGGGAGTAGGGGATTTGTAGAAAAAAGGAGGATTTGCAGCAGACTAAACTATGAAGTGATAACTAGGGGAGGGTAAGGTGTTTAGAATGTTTTAGCAGACAGGAAGGGGTGGAGTTAGCACACATTAAAACAGACAGATTGTATAGAAGGGTCTAGGAAGACAATTTGTGGCGGAGTCCTCACAGGCAAAGGAATAGTAGGAAAGATGCCATCCGCGTAAAGATTAATGATCAGGTTTTGCCGGGGTTTAACCTGAGGTATAGTAAAATATTATTTATTTTTTTTTTATTTAACATTTGTTTGCCAGAATAGTCTGACTGGACAACAAGTGCCCATTTTCAGTGGAGTCCGGGGGAGGAAAAATTCCATACGTTTACAGAGAGAAGAACAATTACAAAAGAGACATTACAGAGTAGTAGCATACAGATTGTAGACTTTACAGCCGTTAATATACAATAAGATGATATTCCCCCTTTTGGTTGAAAATACAAGTGTACAAAATATACAATGAGAGTAGATAAAATCCTGGTAGAGCATTGTAAGATATTTCACAATTGAATAAGATTATATAAATGTTTACATTTCCATATATACATACAAGCAAATATACATGTAAGAGCACACACACACACACATACACACACACACACACACACACACACACACACACACACACACACACACACACACACACACACACACACACTCACACATATATATATATATATATATATAAATATACACACACACACACACACACACACACACACACACACACACACACACACACACACACACACACACACACACACGTACATACAACTCATATATAGGTTATTGCTCACACATGGATAGGTATAGTTAGATGGTGTTCTTTGCGTTGTCCAGGACAGATGGGGTGTAGAAATAGTGAGTGAATGAGACTTCAGGGAGTCAATAACAGTCGCATAGATGGTTGGTGAAGAGGTATGTTTTAAGTAGGCTTTTGAAGGAGGGTGTGGAGTTTTGTAGTCTGAGGTCAGGGGAAGGTTGTTCCATATTTTTGCTATAAAAGAGTTTGGTGCCCTGGCCAACACACCCATTTGGCTCCTTTTGACTAAATATACAGTATATGCCTCTTTAAGGGGAGCTTAAGGTACAGTGGATAATTTACCACATATCTTGGTGAAAGCTCTTTAAAATATATATATCTGATGTTTTCAGTCTTCATTTATTCCTTGACATATGGGTTCAGTTCCAAACATCGGAACTGAGTCAGCCGTTACTATAGCCCACGAGAACCAAAAACCCTCAAGCTCAAGTCTTATCCATAATGCTCCTCTCTAATTTACCTCAGATCTCGTTTGCCGCTTCCTGTGACAGATGCATTACCAAAATGCTCTTGAGCTGAGTTCAGTTTTCTTGATCTAATTTAAAGTTTTGCTATAACTTTCTTTTTTTTGTTACTTAGTAATATATAGCTATTGATTTTTCTTCTTTAGCCTACCCTTTTCCATTATAAATCCTTCCATATAGTTATTATTTTATTTATTTATTTATTGCATTTGTTTACCAAGAAAGTCCACTGGGCCTAAAAGAGCCCATTTTCAGTGGAGGCCCGGGGAGAAAAGCTCCATATTAATTGCATACAATAACATGTTAACACACAAAACAAAATATATCGAGAGGTAGTAGTACAATCAATGAAATAATAGAATACTTTCAAATAACACTTAAATAGAATACTTTCAAATAACACCCAAGTATCATTGTAAATACAGAATTTAATTTTTTTTAAGTTAGTTTCAGGGTGAGAGTAGATGGAGATAGATAGGATGAGAGTAAAAGGGGATAAGGTGAGAGTAGAAAGAGACAGATGGGCTACAGGAGGGAAAAGTCAAGCCAAAGTGACAGTAGAAGGAGTAGGTATGTTAGATAAGAGGGGAGGAAAAGCAGTAATTAAATGATGTCAGGTTTTGAAGGTTCTTTGTTGGAATGTAGTTGCATAGCCAGTGAAAGGAGAGATGTAGTCTGAGGGATGTTTTAAAGGAAGCTGGATTGCTGATAGTCCTGAGTGAAGGAAGGAGATTATTCCATAATTTAGAGACAATAAAAGAATACAACATTTGGCTGGCTGAGAGCTTGGGTTTGTTGACAGTCAGTAACATTTTGTTTTCAGACCTGAGGTTTCGATTTGGATTGTACATGGTCAGTACGGAAGAGAGGGAGGGGCAGGTTGCAGGGTGGTTATTAGTTTATGGGCTGTAGTTAGTTGTAGATAAGTAAGATAGTGAGGGGATTCAAGCTAATTTAGTTGGTGCAGAGAGGAACAGTGATGGGTGGAATATTTTGCATTAGTAACAAATTTTGCGACTTTATTGTAGCATGAATCTAGTTTTGTTTTCAGGGAGGACTGTAGATTGGTGAGGATAGGGGCACCATATAAGAGAGTTGGCAGCAGGAAAGATGAGGCAAGTGCCTTTTTAGCAGAGTGGCTAAGAAAATAGTTGTGCCTATAAAGGGATCCTAGCTTTTGATGTGTTTTTTTGATGTTGCTGTAGATGTGAAGGTCAAATGTTAGTTTATCGTCAATGATGACACCAAGTAATCTGGTACTTGGCACAACTTCATTGATAGTGTTGTTTTGGGAGTGAATAGAGAATAGTGACTTGTCAACAGGAATAGATTTTGTGGGAGGTAAATATTAAGAGTTTTGTTTTATTAGGGTTAAGGGCAAGATGGTTTTGAGACATCCAGGTTTTGGTGGTGGTAAATGCTTCTTGGGTAATTTACTGTAGTGCAGTGACAGATTTAGAGCAGAAGATAACAGTGGAGTCATCTGCGTATTGGATAATAGCACTGTGGGTGAGAGTGATGTGAAAGTTATTGACAAATATAGTGAATAGGAGGCGACCCAGTATAGAACCCTGGGATACACCTATGTTAGTATTGATGAAAGAGGAGGAAGAGTGTTGCCATATAGCAGATTGTTGCCTATTGCTGAGGTAGTTAGTGAACCATTGTAAGGTAGGGGGAGATAGGCTACAGTTGGAGAATTTAGTAAGCAGAAGGGGGTGGGAAATTGTGTCGAATGCTTTTGATAGATCAAGAAATATGCAGAGACTAAGGAGCCAGCATCTTGGGCCCTATTTACTGTATCCAAGAAGGAAATTAGGGCAGTGTTAGTGCTGTGTCCAAGCCTAAAGCCATGTTGAGTGGGGGAAAGGATTTGGTGTTTTACCAGATGACTAAGTAGCTGAGTATGGATGCACTTCTCTAGTATTTTGGAGATGGGAGAAAGAATGGTGATTGGCCGGAAGTTTGAGATATCAGGGTTGTTGCCGCCTTTGTGAAGTGGGAGAACAAATGCTTTTTTCCAGATATCAGGTATGTGTGATTCCAGAATGGATCTGTTGAGGAGAATGCTGACGGGGTATGCAGTGGAGGATGCTGATAGCTGTAAATATTCTGTGGGTAAGTTATCTGGGTGGAGGTGCAAGGTTTTAGTTTATGAAGGAGTTTTTGGATGGTGGAGGTGGGTATAGGTGAGAGTGAGAAAGTCGGTAGTGGATTTGAAGGGGAATGCACTAATGGTGGAAGCAGAGGATTTCTGTTGATGGGTGGGAAGGTGGTAGTGAGGTTAGCGGTAATGTCAGCATGTGTTAAAAAGTGAAGCTAACTCAGAGGGTGTTTTTTCTGGGTTTGAGTATGGATTGTTGTTGGTTCCCGGATGGAGAAGGGAGCTGATTGCTCCCCAGAATTTCTTGGGGTTTTGTTTATGTTGGTTGTGGATAGTTTGGAAGTATTCTCTTTTGTTTTTGACAACTGAACATTTAGCCTGATTATGTAGTTCCTTATATTGCATGAGGTTGGCAAGGGTTTTGTTTTTCTGCCAGGCTTTCCAGGCTTTGTCTCTAGAGGACATAATTTGCTTTGTGTACTTGGTAAGCCAGCTTGCAGGTTTTGCCTTGATTCTTTTTAGCCAGAGGGGGGCAAGGCTGTTTAGGATCCTAAGAAATGTGGAATTAAAGAATTCTATAGCTTCAATGAGTTGGAGAAATTTTAGTGGACACCAGTTAGTGTTTTGCAAGAAGTCATTAAAGTTATTTGGGGAGAAGTGGGATAGGTCTCTAGTATATCGATATTGGTGTATGTTCGGTATAGAGGTGGGCTTACGTATTATGAATGCTGGAGAGTGGTCACTGATACTATTTGGAAGTGTGCCAGAGGAGGAGACTTTATCTGGGTCTGACACCACGATCCAATCCAAGATAGAACCTTTGTTATTCTTATTGTCAGGCCTGATTATATTTGAGATTAGCTGAGTATAAGTGTAGAGACTGACATTGGTAGAGGGGTTGTCACTGGAGATGTCTAGCCAGTTAATGTTAACATTGCCTAGGATGATAGTTTCATTTTTTATGTTGTTGGTTGCCCAGCCAAGAATTTCTTCTAGAGTAGGAACATTATTGCCTGGGGGAATGTATATGACTATGATACAAAGGCTTTTGCAATCATTGAGTTTTAAGAAGGTGACTAGTAGGTCTGCTGTGGGAAAGACGGAAATAGGTTTGGAGTATGGAATTACTGTGAAGGTGCTTGGATATAGTGATGCGATGCCTCCACATTTTTTATGAAGTCTGTCGACTCTAAGGCAGGAATAGTTAGGGGGCAGAAATTCAGAATCTTTGATATATGGTTTTAGCCAGGTTTCAGTGATGGTGGTAAAGTCAGGTTTATATTGACTCAGCCAAGTGTGCAGTTGAGGAATTTTGTTTCTTATGCTTTGGAGATTAATTGTGGCAAAATTTAGGGATTTATTGGAGATAGGGGAATTATGAGAGGAAGGTTAAGGGACAGGGTTAGGGTGTATGTCACCACACAGGACTAGATTATAGAGAACAGGGAGATAAGTAGGTAGGGGCTTCTTTTTAGGGTGTTGGGAATATTTGTGGACATAGTTGCAAGGAATGCTATGATGTGGAGACAGGATAACCAGCTTCGTTTGTAAAATTAAATCAGTTGTATATAGACTAGAGCAGATGGCAGAGTAGCTGGTGAGGATGTGGATTTGGAATGATGTTATACAGGTGGTTGTGGGAGGAAAATAGATTTAGTGAAATGAGGATAGACTTAAAATGAGAGAGATGTAAAGTGTAACTAAGAGAAGAAAGATGTGGGATATAAGAGGCATGATAGCAAAGTGTTGAATATTAGAAGGGGAGGATGAGTAATGTGGGCAGAATAATGAGAATTGGGAGGTGTTGCTAGGAGTGTAGAGATAAAGTAGGGATTATGAGAGTGCAAAGATTAAGTAGGGATTGAAGTAGGAAGTATGGGAGTATAAAGCTTAAGTAGGGATACAGAGATTAAGTAGGATTGTCAGGGATATGGATGAGTGTAGGTGTGAGGGGGGAGGTATATATAAGGGGAGGGTGTGGAGGTAGGAAGTGAGTTAAGTGGAATGAGGTTGGAGGAGGCGGTGTGTGATTTGAGGATGGGATGGTGGGTGGGACTTGACTATAAATATAATTGATGTGGGGGTGGGTGGGAATGGTGGTAGGGTAGGGGAGCTGAGTGAGCCCGAGCATACCAACAGCAAATGGAGCAGGTTTCCCAGCAGGGAGGGGCAAGCGTGCAGAAAAAACAATCAGGTACTGCAGTGGAAAGATTGCTAGCAGGTAAGTTGGACCTTGTTTGGTGGAAAAAAAGGCTATTTCTAAAGGGGATAAAAGAATGTGTGAGAAATTACAGTCTGACTTAGTGAATTTAGTCCTTACTTCTGTTCTGATCTCTTGTCTCCTTTTTGTTTGACTGTTCTTTTTTCTTGCTGCTGTACTTGAAAAACAGTAACATAGAGCTGAATAGATATTACGTTTTGTCACCTTTGGGGGTTGCTGCGAAATCTTTTCTCTAGAGAGGTCTAGCTGTTTCTTCATGGGACGGAGAATTCAGACTGGTCTGGTCTAGCTAAAGGCATTCCTGCAAGGCTCTGTTTTTTTTTTTTTTTTTTTTTTTGATTTTATAACTTGGCTGGTTTCTGTTTCTCTGCTTTAAATATCCACTGTTTAAAGCAGTTTGTGCTTGTTTTGCTGAAAGCTGCAGTGAGGTTTACCATCTGTGATTGCTCTGCTGTGAGACTGGAAAAAGAAAAGTGCTTATATTCAACTGTTTTCTACACTTCTGCTTACTAAAACAATTGCTGCATATCTGTGGTAACTGTGGAACTGTTTTTAGACTTAGGGAATTCAGTCCTTACTTCTGTGTTCTGATCTCTGTCTTCTTTTTGTTTGATTGTTTTTTTACTTGTTGTACTTGAAAAACACTAGCATAGAGCTGAATAGTTATTATCATTTGTGAGGTTTGGATCTTGTAGTGAAATCTTTTGTCTAGAGGGGTGTAGCAGATTCTTTGTGGGAGGGGGAATTCAATCTGGTCTGACGTAGCTAGAGGCATTACTGCAAGGCTATGTTTTTTTTGGTTGGAGAACTGGCTGTTTTCTGTTTCTCTGCCTTAAATAGCCAGTGTTTAAACCAGTATATTCTTGTTTGCTCAATGCTGCTATGGGATAGGCCTTCTGCTATTGCTCTGCTGTGAGACTGTAAAAAGATAATTGCTTATTTTCAACTGTTTTCTGTAAAACCTGAAATCTGGACTAATCTAGTTCAGCAAAGGCGGGAAAAGAGAATTTTTTTTTTTGTTTTTTTTCAGGAAACAGGAGAAAAACACACAGAAAACACTGTAAATGCTATAAACAGGCTAGCGCACTTTAGTGTGTAGCCTACAACAGTTATACAATACAGAAACAACTTAAATTGATATAAAACAAGTGCAAAAACTGTAAAAAGCAGAAGGCAAATGCAATTTAAACTTTTTAAAGCACAGATCAGTTACAAATTCACTTTTTAGGCGGGAAAAGGCAGTCAGAGTAAAAAAACAGAAAAAAAGTACTTCAATCTGGAAAAGTCTCTCTTGGGTCTCTCTGTTGCCTGTATCACTCTGCAGGACACCACGGGGAGCTGTGCAGAGTTCTATACTGGTGCAAAACCATGCAAATGCGGGTTTTAAAGCCGGGAAACTGAAAGAGATAGGAATTGACCCAAAACGGCCAATAAGCTACTAGTTTCAGGGCTGAGACCACTCCTCCAGGGACAGATAGGCTGCTCAAAGCTCCCCACTCTCACTGGTGAACAGAGAAGCTTCCTCCTATCAAAGTAAGGATATGGGCAACACAGGAAACTATACCACAGTCCGGAATTCAGCAAAACCTGAAATCTGGACTAATCTAGTTCAGCAAAGGCGGGAAAAGAGAATTTTTTTTTTTTGTTTTTTTTGTTTTTTTCAGGAAACAGCAGAAAAACACACAGAAAACACTGTAAATGCTATAAACAGGCTAGCGCACTTTGGTGTGTAGCCTACAACAGTTATACAATACAAAAATGACTTAAATTGATATAAAACAAGTTCAAAAACTGTAAAAAGCAGAAGGCAAATGCAATTTAAACTTTTTAAAGCACAGATCAGTTAGAAATTTGCTTTTTAGGCGGGAAAAGGCAGTCGGAGCAAAAAAACAGAGAAAAAATACTTAAATCTGGAAAAGTCTCTCTTGGGTCTCTCTGTTGCCTGTATCACCCTGCAGGATGCCACGAGGAGCTGTGCGGAGTTGTATACAATAACAAACTTTTTAAATCACAGATTCACTAAAAAAAAAAAAAAAAAACTGGCGTTTTAGGCGGAATTAGTTAAGACAGCAAGAAAAGCAGAAAAGTGATCCTTAATCACTCCAAAGTCACTCTTTTGTCTCTCTACTGCTGTAGACTCTGCAGAACACCTGGAAGGCACTCGCTGAGCAGAATACAAGCGTAATAACTGTGCAAATGAGGTTTTTTTAGTAGGGAAGTGAAAGAGATAGAAATTAGCCCAAAATGGCCAATAAACTACTAACTTCTGGGCTGCACAAAGCTCCCCTCTCTCACAGGTGAACAGAGAAACTTCCTTCTATCCAAGTAAGGTAATGGCAACACAGAAACTTGTAACACAGCCCTGGATTCAGCAATAATCTGAAAACTGGACTATACTAGTTCAGAAAGGTGGGAAACAAGTATGTATTTTTTTTTCAGAAAATAGAGCAGATACAATCAAACTTAGCCCAAAAAGGCCATTAAACTACTAACTTATGCGCTGAAACCACTCCTCCAGGGAAAGATAGCCTGCTCAAAGCTCCCCTCTCTCACAGGTGAACAGAGAAACTTCCTTCTATCCAAGTAAGGCATGGCAACACAGAAACTTGTAACACAACCCTGGATTCAGCAATAACATGAAAACTGGACTATACTAGTTCAGAAAGGCGAGAAATAAGTACATATATATATATATATATATATATATATATATATATATATATATATTTTTTTTTTTTTTTTTTTCAATCTTGAAAGAAACCAGACTGGAAAGCCTGTCCCTAGGGAGTTTCCATCTGTCAAAAATAGGTCTGTCTTTTTTATAAATCCTTTGAAAAATAAGTAAATAGTTAGACATATATCTTCACTTATCTTAGTCACTTTGGACAAAAGTGATTTACCAGGCCTTCCTCAAGGCTTAGTTCAGGTTCTTGACCCTGCCAGTTCAAATATTACTAGTAAGACAAAAAGGAATTTTTCCCTGTCTGAGGATGTTCAAGATATTGAACATGAATATGTTGTGAAGAGAGAACTTCTATTTCTTCTACTCAGGTTGCTGATTCTAATGAAAATGTTTCCTCTGATAATGTCTTTTTTTCTGAAGGCCTAGGCAGATGAATCACTTGTTTCATTGGGAACATAATGATCTTCCACTGTCATTTAAAGAAATATTATGACTTGCTGCAAATGGAATTCTATTAACCCACACCAGTTCCTCCTGTTTTTCTAGTTTTGGAGGATGTATTTTTTACACCCTGTAACTTGCTTGATAGCCAGCCTACTATGACACTCAAGCTGGTAACCACTCAAATGACTATAAAACACAATGAACCAAGACGGTGATGAAGTCTACATTATACACTGAAGAAAGCGCTTAATGGTTATATTTTTATGAACAGAGTTTTCAGTTAAATAAGATTTGCTATTATGTTTGCTGGTCTTTTCTGTCTTGGTTCATTGTTTTTTGTAGCCAGCCTGCTACCCCTAAGAAAGCAGATAGATTGTATCAAGTTCCTCAGTCTTATTAGTTTTTATTTTCTAATCCCAGATCAGACGCTGCAGTGATTTTCTTTGCAGCTCCTTCAGCTGAAACACATCTGACAAACCTCTCTCCCTCTGACAAGAATGGGAAAATGTTTGATAGATTTAAGAAAATGTATCCTTTTGCAACATTCTTTATAGAATTCTTAATTATCAGGCTCACATGTTAAAGTTTATGCTTGACTCTTTTGAGGTTGTGGCTCTTTTCCCTTGTCTGATGAAAACTCATCTTTATGTGATATTGCTACTTCTGTGTCTGAAATAAATAAACATTCTTTGAAGTCTGCGAATGATTCAGCTGATACCACTTCAAGAGCTGCTACAACTGGAATTTTTGTATGGTGATTTCCTTGATTGCATACAAAAAATCATGTGGATATAAAAGCTGAAATTCTGAATTCTCTTTTAGATAAAGAAGTTGTATTTGGACCATCTGTTTCAGATATCCTTAAAAGGTGTGATGAGACTGGGAAGCTAATTTAGGGAGTTTCTCAGATTTTTCTGCCTTACTTCTATAAAATTTGTTAAAGATTTAACAATTACCTCCGCAACATTTTACAAAAAGTAAAATATGCAGACACAGCAAGCTGCTGGTAAGCAGACGTTTAAAATGCAATGTGAAGGGGTTTCCAAAAATAAAGGAGGAGCTCTCCAGAAACAAGGACAGTCCAGCAAGTCTACCGTCCATTTGTGTCTTTGGCAACAGACAGTGTCCAACAAATGGGTTCTGAGAGTGATTCCTCAGGGATACAGACAGCTGTGGGAATCTCTTACTCCTTTTCTTTCTTATCCCACAGACCAAACTTCCTATTTTCACTCCTGTAGTTCAGCTAACTCAGGGGGTGAGAGAAGCTGTCCCTCCTTCTCAGATAGGAGAAGGCTCTTTTTTCAAGAATGTTTTAGCTACCAACAAAAGAAACCTTATGTGAACCAGTTGTATACCTTTCCTTTCTAAACCATTTTCTGAAAGTTCCCAAGTTCAAAACGATATCTCTTCATGACCTATTACGTCTCATTCCCAGTTTAAGTCCTTTAATGACTCTAGATCTAAAATATGCTTATCATCACATTTCTGTTTAATTTCTCCAACTCTTTTGGATTTCTAATACCGTGACAGGAATGAGCCCCATTTCTAAGTCAAAGTATGATTAAAGTTCATGAAATTAATATTGTTTCAATCGTCAGTGTTAGCCAAAAGTGCTCTTTGCGGCACCTCAGTTCCTGTAGTACCAGATTTCAAATGTTTCTTAAAGTTTTCTGTGCTGGGATCACACTTTCTGTTCTCTGGATTATTCTTTGACTTGTTCACTGCTCGAAGGGTCCCTCATAAAGTGTTTAGCTCCAGTGATATCCTACTGCAGACTGCAAGATATTCTCAGTTTTCCTCTAAAGAAGACTTGCTTATCTTTGCAGAGTTTTGTAAAAACAAAACATAAAGCTGTTACTTGGTGTGACTCTTCTGCACAGACTAAGGTTTCAAGAGATCATACCAAAGTTTTACTTGACTGCTTTTCACTGGAATGTTTTCAGGGGTGTTTCCTAAATACTTCACTTCACTTATTTTCCACAAGATAGTATTTGTATATCAAACCAATGCCTCAGCAAGGGAAATTTGCTAGATACTAGGATTCATGGCATCCATAAGTCTCATGATTTCTCCAGCCAGACTTCACTTGAGAAAAATTCAGTGGTACCTAAAATCATGATCCCAGTATCAACATCCTCACATACATTCCAGATTCCTGTTTCAGGATTTATGGAAAGAGAACTTTTTGGTGAGGAGACCAGCTTTATCTCAATCTAGTTCTCGAATTTTCTCTTCCAGCTCTAGCACAGTCCATAAAGTACAGTTGTGTACCTACCATAAATGTAGGTGTTCGAGTGTATTCACTGTTGCAGTCATTACACTTGGGTTATCCTGCTGGCAGGCTACCCGCAGTCGGCCCGAATTCCAAAGTCCTGGTCTGGCGTCAGTTGCTGTCACCTCTTCCCTGATGTCAGTGCGTATAAAAGATGCAGCCAACGCCATTTTCTTCAGTTTTTCTTGCCCCAGATGTCAGCTGCCCCCAAATGGGTAGGCTGTAAAAATTATGATCATAAAAAAGCATGCACATAACCTTCATCTACAAGCAAATACACCACATAGGTTGTGTAGAATAGATAGGTACAGATAAGTTCCAGCAAGGAAAAAGGGGGAAGGTGGGAGGGTAACCTGGACTGCAACAGTGAATACACTCGAACATCTACATTTATGGTAGGTACACAACTGTACTATGTTCATCGTGTTTCACTGTTGCAGTCATTACACTTGGGTTGAATCCCAAAGCTGAGGTTGGGCGGCTGGGCCTAAATAGAGTTTGGAGTGGCTATGAGGCCCTGCAGAACTGCAGTGGCAAAGCCTGCTCTGGATTTAGAGTAGAGAGGTAAATGGTAGTGCTTTGTAAAAGTGTGCGCTGAAGTCCATGTTGCAGCCTCCAGAATATCCTTGGTTGGTACTCCTCTGAGGAAGGCTGCTGAAGTGGCTGCTGCTCTGGTAGAATGTAGCCTAATGCCTTTGGGCACTGATTTGCCATGTTATGAATAGCAGAAATGAATGCAGTGGCCTATCCATTTTGAAATAGTCTGCTTTGAAATGGCTTTTCCTTGGGAACCTGCAGCATATGCCACTAGGAGTTGCTCAGTCTTTCTGAAGGCTTTAGTCTTGTCCAAGTAAAAGCGTAGCTGTCTGTGTATGTCCAAAGAATGCAGAAGTCTCTCCCCCTTATTCTGTGGGTTTGGATAAAAGGTAGGCAAATGTATGATTTGGTTAAGAGCCACGCTGGACACTACCTTAGGCATAAATGTGGGGTTTGTCCTTAGAGAAACCCTGTCCTGATGGAAAATAATAAAAGGTTCCACAGCCATTAGTGCCTGTAACTCTGAGACTCTTCTTGCTGAAGTTATTGCTAGGAGAAGAGTGGTTTTCCATGACAAGTGTTTTATCTCTGCTGTATTGGCTGGCTCAAAAGGAGGCAGTGTGAGTTTTTCCAAGACAAAATTGAGGTCCCATGTAGGTATTGAAGCTCTCCTTGGAGGTCTTATGTTTTTGGTCCCTCTGAGAAACTGTCTTAGCAGTGGATGAGAAAAAATGGGTGGGTCCGTATTGTAATGAGCTGAAATGGCAGAGGCATGGATCTTAATTGATGAGAAGGATAGGCCTTTGTCCAGCATCTCAGTTAGGTATTGCAAAATCTGAGGAATATTTGGTTCAAGCGAGTCAATTCCCTGCGCTTTGTTCCAAGCACATAATCTCTTCCATTTTTCTGCATAAGATTTTCTGGTGCTGGGCCTCCTGGCCTCCATAATAACATTCATAACTGCTTTAGAGAGAGGTGTGCTCTGAATAATTACATTATCCGCCATGCAGCCAGATTTAGGGTTCTGAGTTGACTGTGCAAGATCTGATTGTTCTGTTGTGTCAGCAAATGAGGTATTAGAGGCAATGTCCAGGCTGGGCCTTGAGACAAGCTCTTTAGGATTGGGTACCAGTGCTGGCGTGGCCAGTCTGGGGCAATCAGTATCATTTTTGGCTTCTCTTGTCTGACCTTTAGGAGTACCAAGGAGAGGAGAGGCAGAGGAGGGAAGGCATATACTGTAAGGGCTTTCCAGCTGAATGAAAGGGCGTCCACTTTCCATGCTTGCTTGTGGTAAGTCCAAGTGCAGAATCTCTGTAGCTGGCAGTTGTGAGGGGAGGCAAATAGATCTATGTCTGGGCATCCCCATTTCCCTGTTATAATGTTGAAGATTTGTGGATCCAGTTTCCACTCGTGAGGATCCATGAGGTTTCTGCTTAGTTCATCTGCCAAAGTATTTGTCTTTCCTGGCAGGAAGTGTGCTTGCAGATGTACTTGATAAGTAAATGCTGTGTTCCACAAAGTCATGGCTTGCCTGCAGAGGGGGTAGGAATGTGTGCCCCCTTGCTTGTTTATGTACCACATGACTGTAGTATTGTCCGTCTTTATCAGTAGTTGTCCTGGATGAAGTAGGTCCTTGAAGGCTGTCAGGGCATTTTGTACAGCTAGCATCTCTTTTTGATTGATATGAAGATGCATTTGGTTTGTGGGCCATGTGCCCTGAATACTTTTTCCTGCCATGTGCACCCCCCAGGCATAATCTGATGCATCTGTTGTTGGTGTCTGCCTGGCAGTGAGTAAGGTGAATGGCTGTCCCTTGTTGTCGTGACAGGCCTGTGCCCACCATAGAAATTCCTATTGCAGGCAGGGAATGAGAGTAATTACTGTTTCCAGGCTGTGGTATTGTTGAGTCCAAACACTTTTTAGATACCATTGTAGTTTCCTCATATGCAGTCTTGCATATGGAATTAGTAGAATGCAGGATGCCATGTAGCCCAGCGCCTGCAGAATTTTTCTTGCAGATAACTGGGTCTTTGTTGCCATGTCTTTGAAGTAAGAAGTCAGATGCTTTTGTTTGTCTGGCATGAGATAAGCCATTTGGGCAGTTGTATTTAAGCTTGCACCCAGGAATATTATCTCTTGAGAGGGCACTAGTTTTGATTTATTTTCGTTTACTGTGTAACCCAGGCAATATAGTAATCTTTTTACAAACGCCAGATGCTGTAGTAGAATATCTTTGTCCTTTGCTTGAATAAGGCAGTCATCCAAGTAGGGGTATATTTGAATTCCTCTTTGTCTGCAAAATGCAATTACTGGTGCCAGGCATTTTGTGAAGACCCTGTGCGCAGTAGATAAGCCAAAGGGCAGTGCAGAGAATTGGTAGTGCATTGAGCCAGCTATGAATCTAAGGTATCTTCTGCAAGATTGTCTGATTGGGACATGCAGGTATGCCTCTTTGAGGCCCAAAGTTACAAGCCAAGCCTTCTTGTCCAGCATGGGCAGAAGCTGCTGTAGAGTCAACATTTTGAATTTTGGGACGTCCAGAAAAGTATTTAGAATAGACAGGTCCAGAACTGGTCTCCAGGCTTTGTCCTTTCTTGGTACTAAGAAAAGTCTTGAGTAAAATCCTTGTCCCTGCTCTTGTTGTGGCACTGGCTGAATAGCCCCCATGTCCATGAGAGATGAAACTTGTTTTTGTGCCTCTTGCCATTGAGTGTGTGGCAGGTCTGGCATACCTTTTGCCTTTGGAAGGGTGTGAAAGTGGAACTTGAAGCCCTGATAGACAATATTTAAGACCCATTTGTCCTGGGTGATCTTGTGCCAGTTTTGTGAAAAAAGTGCTAGCTTCCCCCTAAGGGTGCTGCCAAAAAATAAGTGCTTGGCATTGGCAGAGGGAAGTCATTGGGACTGTTTTCTATAAGACTGTGATTTGTCTTCTCCGCTTTTGGAGGTAGAAGCACCCCATTGTTTGGGCCTGTATGAGCCCTGGGGCTGTTGCCTGACTCTAGGGCATCTGAATCTGCCTCTTTGTGGTCTGTCTGACACTGGAAAGGACCAATTCTTAGAGGGCCAGTTCCTGCTAAATCTGGGAGGCTGTACCTGTAAGAAATCCTTTACTGTCTGCATAGATTTTGCCTTATCCTCCATTTTCTTTAACACCTCCTCTGCCTTAACACCAAAGTATCATGCTGTAATGGAGCATCCAATAATTTTGCTTTAACATGATCAGGCAGATTCTGTTCCTTTAACCAAGCATGCCTTCTAATAACAGAACCTGTAACAGTGGCCCTGCACGAGGCCTCCAGTGAATCATAGCCACATTGCAAAGTATGTTTTCCCACTTGTTCAGCTGCATGCAATAAATCCTGCAAATCTTTGTTCTCAGTACATTCAGAATTTGTCAACATTTTTTGTTTTAACAAAGACATTAAGTATTGCTGATATTTGAGCATATGAAACTGACAATTTAAAGCCCTTACAGCCAAGGTAGCAGAAGTGTAAACTTTTTTCCCCCATCTCTCCAAAGCCCTAGAATCTCTGTCTGAGGGAACAGGGTTTTTGGCAGAAGCAGCCTTGACCCCTTTGGGACCCTGTGAGATAGTTTCTGGGTCAGCAGCAGGGTTTTTGTAAAGAAATTTATGCGTGTCTGGGACCCTGTAGTATCTGTCCGGCTTAACAGGGGCAGGAGGTAAAGAGTCTGGAGACAGGCCGGACTCTGAGAAAACATCATCTACTATGTCTAGAACAGGGGGAATTGCAAGGGGTCTGTGCTGAGGAAGTAAAAGAAAGTCTCTAAGTCTTTTCTTAGATTCGGAATAATCCTGGCTCTCCCAATGGAAATGCTGTCTCTTGGTATGCAGGGTTTCCCCAAATGAATAGTCCTCAGGAGGAGAAGCTGAAGGAATAGAATCTTCAGCATCAGAATCCTCATAGGGAGGAACAGAATATCCCTGACCAGAAGAGGAATCAGAGGAAATGGAAACCTGATCAGAGGAATCATATTCAGTGTCTTGCCTAGGCCTCTTATCAGGAGGGAAATGGGAACCTCTGATCAAAGTAATTAGGTCTTCGGCCATTTTGAGCATTTGTTTCTTAGGTATAGAAGCCTGTCCTGGAGAATGCTGTACTGGTTTCCTTGTCTTTAAAACTGTTTTAGACTGTCATGGATGCTGAAGTAGGCTTTATATAAAGTTGTGTAGGTCTGAAGACACCCTCAGAAGCTGATGCCTGCTCAGCGGCTCCGGACCAATCTGAGGGATTAATTTCCAAAGGGCCAATACCTTGAGTATCCAGAGGCCTAGCTGTCTCCACGTGGGAGTTGGAGGCGGCCTGTGGCTCTGAGGTAGCGGGAGTCAGGGGCTGTGAAAGCGCCTCACTGAGCACCGGCAACTGGCCTAGAAGAGGCTTCATCGTCGGTTTTGGACCTTGGATGCTTGTCCTTGTCTTTATCCTTGCGTTTTTTATGAATTCCGGTCGTCGGTTGTTCCGACGGCATTATGTAGTTAAACCTTCTGCCAAAATAATGAAAAGCAAAGTCGTACCGATGCTTAATAGTGCATTGGTTAAATCTAGCACAAAACCGACAACTAGCAACGTTGTGGTTAGGGCCTAGGCAATGAATACAGTAAGAGTGGAAATCCTTATGAGGTATTTGCTTCTCACGAGAAATACAATTGTTAACTTTTTCTGACATCGGTCTGGAGCAAGAAAAAAGTTTCCCCAACTGGGTACTTAGCTTTATTGAAGACTTTGGATCTGAAATTCGATTTCGAAAATCTCAGGAGTCGGCCGACCGGCACTTGCGAACTGCTTTTGCTTCGGGTTCCACGTGGCAAGAAAGACTGAAGAAAATGGCATCGGCTGCATCTTTTATACCTCTGGCACACTGACGTCAGGGAAGAGGTGACAGCAACCGATGCTGGACCAGGACTTTGGAATTCGGG
The DNA here is from genome assembly GCF_019279795.1 of Protopterus annectens. NCBI lineage: Eukaryota > Metazoa > Chordata > Ceratodontiformes > Protopteridae > Protopterus > Protopterus annectens. The sequence continues at coordinate 1,535,992,445 of NC_056746.1, forward strand.
CCGACTGCGGGTAGCCTGCCAGCAGGATAACCCAAGTGTAATGACTGCAACAGTGAAACACGATGAACATCTACAGATGCCACAGATTTTGCTTGTGGAGCAGTGCCTATGGGAGTATAAATACAGAATCATTAGAACAAAAAAGACAGGCTAAAATACGCAAATATAAAAGGGCTGTTGGCAATAATACATGCTCTCAACTATCTACAAGTCCCAAGACCATTACAAGTGGTTACAGACAACACCATCGTAATGTGGGTAAATAAACAAAGAGGGGGAACCAGATCTTACCATATCTGCAGACTAGTCATGGTAGGTTGGGATATAGCTTTTCAGCACAATCTCACTCTACAGGCATCTTAAATCCTGTCAGTGTAAAACTTAGTGGCAGACAAGCTGAGCAGGTTCAGGAGACCCTCAGAAATGGAACCTGAATCAGGGAATTTTCCAGGAAATGATACAACTATGGGAGCACCTCAGCTAGATCTATTTGTCTCCATTCACAACAATCAGGTGGCAAAATTCTAATCCAGGACTTCATGCACGAAGACCTGAAAAACAGATGCATTCTCTTTTTATTGGCCACAAATGTACCTGTATGCTTTTGCACCTTTCTCGCTGAAACACAGGGTCATTATAAGATTCAGAAAGATTCTCCAAAGATCCTTGTGGTGATTCCCTTTTAGCCCAGGTGACAGTGCTTCTCCATTCTTTTGGAAATGACCAAGGGTACATATCACAAGCTTCCTCACAGACTGAACCAACTCACACAGGGCAGAAGGTGTTTGCTGCATCCCAACTCAGCTTCACAGGACTGCCTGGATGACGTTTGAGGATGTCCAGCAGGTACTAAAGTAGGCAAGAAAACCTGCTATTGGGAAATCATATATTAGCAAATGGAAAGGATTTTATACTTAGTGCTAAGACAAGAACCAGGGCCCTTTTCAGGGTAGTGTTTCTTTGGCTCTGCAATATTTGAGTGAGTTATTAGCCACTGGCCTTTCATATTTCTCTGTCAAGGTTAGTTTGTTGGCCTTTTCAGCATATCTGTCCATGGATCCTCCTTTTTCAGTGTATTGACCTGTCCAAATGTTTTTTAAAGGGGTGATGCATATTATACCTCCTAGAAAACAGACTGCTTCTCCTTGGGAGCTTAAGTTTATTTTAGAAAAAAAAAACTCTTGCCCCATTTGAACCAGCTCATCAGGCTGATTTGAGGTTCTTAACTTGGGAAACAGTTTCACTGATTGTTCCAACTTCTACGAGAAAAGTATTTGAGTTAGAAGCTCTGACGGTGGGTTAACCTTATCTCATTTCCCACAAAGATAGGCTTCTTTACGAACTAATCATTCCTTTATGCTTAAAGTGTTATATGAGTTTACTTTGAATCAAGCTATCCATCTCCCTTTTTTCCAAGACCTAAAAATGAGGGAGTAAGGATCCTTCATACTCTGGATGCCCATAGACAACTCAGATATTGTCTTGACAGAACTAAAACTTTCAGAAACTGGTCACTTATTAATTTCTTATGAAGGTAAAGAAGATTGCCTCCAAATGTTTGTCTCATGTTATTACCTTTTGTTATACCTCCACAATTAGTGAATTACAGGCAGGGCGAAGACACATTCTAGTAGGGCCTTGTATATCTGTGTTTTTTAAAAAGGGTTGAATTCTAGAAGTATTCTAGAAACAGAAAAGCAGTCCTTTACACGTACCTTTACAAAACACTACTAACTTGATTCCTTCAACAGGTTTTCAGCAGGCTTTGCTAGGACTCTTCTCCGGGGGAACCTGGTCCCTCATCCTTCCTCCTCCTCCTCCTCCAATGCAGTTTAAGCAATGGTAGTCTACCCATAGTTAAGGATACTACAACAATGATTCTGTGTAAGTAAACTTATCATATCAGTAGATCATCAAATGATTTTCTGCAGCAGCTACTCCCTCCTACCATCCGCCTTATTTTTGAATGGTTGCATTGCCATGGTGAGGGTCTTTATTATTCGTTTACTAGCACTGCACTTGGCAGTTAGCATGAAACTTCTGAAAGGCTCAGTACTCAAACTACTCCTTTTCTTCAGCTGTACTCAACCTGGTTATGGGTTGGGGCTCATGGAAGGTACCACTAAGTCTTGCAAGCTGGCCATCCTTAGGAAGATATAACCCATATAGCTAAGGCTACTGCAGCAGTAGTCATTCGAACATCTACTGTTACTGTACGTTTACTTACATAGCTGTACTTTCCTGTAACCATATATTTGAGGTAGCATTTGTTCTGTGAAGGTATAGGAGGTAAACAAGTGTTGGATCTTTCATAGCTTGGAAGGCTATACACAGATCTCCTTGGAGGAGTCTATAGATGATTGAGTAGAGACAGAGGACTGCCACTGTGTTCTGATAACTTAGATTTTTGAGGTCACTATCTATTTATTTATAAATCTCTGAGATCTCTCAAGTTGAGTGATGTGTTTAGTAAAATACATTCCAAAATGTGCATTATATTCAATAACGGATCTAATGAGATACGGGTATTGGGGTATTAAGACTTCTTTTGATCTAGTGGCGATGCTTTTGGAAATTAGATTAGCTAGATAGAAGGCCTTTTGAACTACTGCAGAGGCACAATCATGAAACAGCAAAGAATTTCAACAACAGTTCCTAATAACTCATACAATACTGTCTTACTGGATGGATGTGGCAGTGTATGGTAAGTTAAAATGCTTTATTTACCAAAACAAACTTTGCTACTTTTTTCACATTTAAATTGGGACCATTGCCCTTGCACCAAGTGATAACTGTGGTCTAATCCAGACTGCAGCAATTGTGAGTCAGGAGAAGATTGAATAACAACACCCACTATGCAGTTGTCCTCATACTTAGTTAACCATAGGTCAGGAGTATTGACCTGAAGGTCTGAGAAATAGATGCCAAATAGGAAAGTGACTGTGCCCTGTGGTACTCCACTAGTAAATGTATTAGTCTGAGAAGTGGCACCTACTCCTTTAACCACATGGGTTCTGTCAGATAACCAGTTAGCTATTCAATGTACAATGTGAGGACTTTATTCAGATTTATAAGTTTGCCAATAATGCCTGCATGGGTAATAGTGTCAAAAGCCTTGGTCTGGTCCAGATATACTGTATGCACTGCATAAATGCTATAAACTGCTTTAGTTATGTTTCCAAATAAATTAATGAGATTAACAGGCACGTTCATCATTTAACAAAGCTGAATTTATGAGGGCCAACGGTTAAGAGATTTTCAGTGTTCATGTCAATGAGGTCAGAGATAATGTCCTTCATAGCTTTTCATATAAGAATAGTGAGACTAATGAGACTATAGTTATCAGGGTCCAGGGCTGGGCCACCCTTATGCAATGGTATTACAGGGACTGCTTTTCTGGCTTCAGGTATGTAACCAACGAAGAGGCTTAGACTAAAGAGGTTAGGTATGGGTTCATATAGACCATATTTTGCACTGATAATCAGGCAACTTGATATATTATCAGGGTCCATGGATTAGGTATTTCTGGTTTTGAGAAGGAACTTGTTCCATAGTAATTAAAAGGAGGGGTTGGGATTGTGGTAACTGCAAGCAGAGTAAAATTTGCACTACATTTGTTAGCTAGGATATTAGCTATTTCCTTTGGGTCAGAGTTTGCAGAATTATTGAGCAACAGCTCCAAACATTACTGGATGCTAGTTCTTACTGTACCTTAATGAATAAAAAGTATGCTGACACCACAAAGAGATGATGCTTTATTAAATAAGAAATGATAAGCACTTTCCCTGGCAAATCACTTTTTCAAGTTTATGAAATAACAGCCAACAATCACTTTCATGCTGAAGGAACTTTTTTTACACCATGAGATTCTAGCCTTGCTGACTCTTTCTTGTAGCCTTAACTAAATGTTTGTCTGTGTGACCTTTTTAAATTTTGGTTTGAATGTTATTAGTGATATTTTGCTGTCACCCTAATGTTATGGCTTGTTTCAAGCTCTGTGTTTTTTAAGTATATCCAGACAATCAATTTGTTTTGTACTGATGAGCTTAGAAAAATGGCAAAACATTGCAAGAATGTAGCTTGCGGGGTTTGGCTTTATTGGCCTGAATGCATCAGTAAATATGTAAAACATGAAAGTTAAAGGTCATAGGCATTCAGAAGCCATGTAGCTCAATCACTGGTATGTTCTTAAGGGGTCATTTGCATAGATCTCATGAGCCTCTACTGCAGGAGGTTTAAGACAACAGTGAATTCCCTATATTTTTTAGGTATTTCTTTTTGATTTTACTAAATGGTTTGTCTGTATTACCTGTTTTTCCCTTTGGTTTAGATGCTGTTGGGAGCATTTTGCAGTGAGCTAAATATTCTGGATATCAGGCTTGTTTTTAAGCTCTGTGTTTTTGAAGTGTGGTCATATAGTCCATTTATGCTATACTGAAAAGCTCAGAAGAAGGATGAAGCAATGCATGGCTACAAGTTAGTGGGGTTTGGCTTTTTTTGGCCTAAATGCATCAGTAAAGACTTAAAAATGTCAAAGTGAAAAGTTCTGGGCATTCAGAAACCATGTAGTTGACACTAATATTGTCTTAATGGATTTTTGTATAAATCACATGGGCCTCTGCTACTGGATGTTTAGGATTTTATACAGTAGGACACTAGCTTTGTTGTGTCTTTCTTGTAGTTTTACTGTTTCATTTGTATGCATTACCTTTTTGGTTTGAATGCTATTTGTAATACTTTGAAGTCACTCTAATGTTGTGGACATTGTTTATCAGCTCTCTGTTTCTAACAAATGGCTAAAAAGTCCATTTAAGCTGTGCTGACAAGCTCAGAAAAGGGGCAGACGTGGCATGCTGACAGGTAGTGTGGTTTAGCTTTACTGGCCAGAGTGCACCAATAAAAAAGAAAAGTGAAATGCATATGCATTCCAAGCCATGTAGCAGAAACACTAGCATGTTTTTAAGGCATTATTTGCATATATATATCATGAGCCTACACTACAGGAGGTTTAAAATATTATAGAGTGAAGATTTTAGGTTTCCTAGGTCTTTCTTGTACCTTTTACTGAATTCTTTCTCTTTTTGAACTTTTGACCATTTGGTATGGATGTTATTTTGGATTTTTTGCAGTCACCCTAATTTTCTGAAAATCAAGCTTGCTTTTAAGCTCTATGTTTCTAAAGTTGTCCTTAATGAGCTCAGGAAAAGCTAGAACATGTTTAGGGGTGCTGGGGTGTGGATTTGTTGACCTGAATGCATTGGTAAAGACTTAAAGTTTATTGTCCAGCACAGGAACACCAGCTGTAGTGTAGCATGTCTCTCATAACTACATTCTCCCTGCTCAAGACCAGGAACAAGCGTTTGAAACCCCTAGCCCGCCAGGGAATTAAATCTGTTTTTAAAAACAGAGTACTGACAGCAGTCCTTACAGAAGTTTGGTGGTGGCTTACACTATACCAGCCATGCCTGTGCATGATCCCAGGTGTTCCCCTAACATCAGAGCCTGCAGTACAGCTTCACCCGTGTATATATGTATGTATGCATGCATGCTCATCACATTAAGGTAGTGGAGCCTCCATACTCTTTAAAAACACTTAATTTCCAGACTAGTTAGACAAGATAACGACTTAGAACTCCTCCAAATCCAGCTTACTATTAATAAAACTCCTTATCATATCATATCTAACAATAACACCCCCTGTATGTCCCACAGCCCATACCTCCTACTTAACCAATATGGAGTCCCTGTGTAATAAGCCAAACACCATTCTCCTAGAAGACTTCAGCTACTCCTCCATAAACTGGGAGACTTATACATCCTCAAACATGTAAGCCCAGAGATTTGTGTATGCCATCAGTAGAAACTCCATGGACCAGTTAGTCCACACCCTAACCAGAGGCAATAAAATCCTAGATTTGATCCTTACCAGTATGGGTGACATTGCACCCCACCAATTTATAACTTTTTCCCTGGTCAAGTCAAACCACAAGTCAACTACATTTATGATAAGACTGAAGCCTGAGGCATCTTCCAGTACTTTGTTATTCAGAAACCATGTGAAGGCTAATTTACTAAAACTGAATGATGACCTGGCTAAATTCAACAGCCACTTCATTCTTGATTACCGCACTTTTTATGCATAATCTTTCACTGTCAAATTTTGTGCACATGTAAATAGATGTATAGAAGCATCTGCCGCTCTCAGAAATAAATATAACACCATATTTAAAAATAAACCCCTGTGGTGAAACCAAAATATAAAGATGATGTATAATAAAAGAAAACAAAATTATTGCACACAAACATAAATGTAATTCTCATGATGCCAAAAGCGCTCTTACTGCCAAAGTAACAAGGAACTTAAGACCACATCAAATCAACCAAAGTCAGATATGAGGAAAAATAGCCATGAAGGCAAATGATAACCACAAAGCCTTCTTCATTTTCATTAAAAATGTCAGAAACAATGTCCAGCACTGTACAGAGCTAATAGTAAATACGATCACATACTCAGACCCAGAGGACATAGCCAATCTACCAGCGGACAAATGTAACTCAAACTTCACCCCCCCCCCCCAGTTTTCTTAGATCACATATGGACACATACATCCTCCACTCAAATCTCCTAAGAACAACTTTTCAAGATACTATCTAAAGCCAAGAGCACATATGTAAGGCCAAAAACATACCAGGCTGCATATTGGTCAGCCCAAAACATAACTTGTCTGATCCTCTGAAGAAGTTAGTCTATATCGGTGCCAAAACAGGCTTTGTGCCAGATGAATGGATGACAGCAACAGTCATTATCTTGGTGGGGTATTGGTGGACTTGGCTAGTTATAGACAGATAATCTGACCAGTCTCATCAGTGAGGCTATGGAAAGAATCATTATGTAATTAATATAAAAATATATATAGGTAACCTACAGATTCTTGTCCCAAGCTAGTTCAGCTTGATCAAGGGTATGTCCTGCCTACTTAGCCTGGTTTACTTCCTTAATCACTTCAAAAACATTATGGAAGCAATGGACGGGGAGGATAACATTGCACAGCACATATCTAAATCTTGCAGAGGTGTTCAACATCATGCCACACTCAGATATAATAGACAAACACTCCCAGCTAAATGTTAACCCCTATTTAACTCATTGGATAGCAACTTATCTCACAAATTGAACCTAGGAATTTGGAGTGGGCAGGTATCCCTTCTCTAAAAGACCTGCCACTAGTGGTGTACCCCAGGGTTCAGTCCTTGGGACACTCCTCTTTGGCGTTTAATTCTTGGAGGCCAAAGCTAATATTAAAGATTTGTGACTTCAGAATGACTGAAAACTTGGCACCATTATAAACTTCACAGAAGGTGCCAAGATCCTCCAATAGTGTCTGTCCCAAACAAGTAGCTGGTATCAAAACCATGGACTAAATCTAACTGCCAAGATGTGTACATCATACCCTTCAGCAAGGATTACTCTAATTGACAACACACCTTTCTAAAATTGATCCAGTAGCTGGTCAGCTGGAAACTTATATTGACAATGAACTGTTCTTTGACCACCACATATTCATTGTTATAAGGAAGTTCTTTTTCATTGCACAGTTTACACTGAAAGGTATTGTATCCAGATCTAGAGATGTGATTGTTCTACTATACTCTGCACTTATTAGTTCAATCATTGAGTTTAATGCCCCTTTCTGTATGTACCTGTCCATACAGGTGTCATGACTGGAATGAACACAATGCTTTTTCAGTAAAAATGTAAAGGGTATAGATCATAAAAACTGTGCAGACTATCTCAAAGTCTTGTCTCTCATTTCAGTATTATGCATGCTACTGACAGATAACTTCTGCCTTGTGTATAGATTTTCAGCAGACCCTATTCTGTCAGACTTATTACGCATTTGCAAGTCCAGTGGTATCATAAACACCTGCTCAAGTGATCTCAATCTCTTTTGCAAAATAAATAGAACATGTTGGAGGAATAGGCTTGTATCAACAAAAAAAAAAATACCCCTTTAATGGAATTGTCTTCCACTCTTCCACTCCACATAAAACAAATGACGTCTCTTACTCTATTCAGATGTAATTTAGATGGATGCATGGCTAACCACAAATTCATCTCTGGTTTACCACCACTATCACTGTTTAAAACAAACATGTAAATGTCCCAGTATATCCTAATTCAGTCCATCTCTGGGTTATTTGTATGCAAATCATAATGGCTAAAAGGTAGCATGGGAGTATATAACTATGCTTCTTAAATTACATGGTTGCAGTTCTTGTACATCTGTGCATTACATATAATTTTATTTGTGGGCATATTCCTGATATTAAGCAAAACAAAGATTGCGATAATAAAACAACAAGCTGTTAGAAAGCAAAGATTATGATTTTTGTTAATGTTTTAGATTTTAATGAGGACTTAATTTTTCTTATAACCACCCATACACTGATTTCAAGTTAAGCAATAATTTAAATATATACACAAAGTATCCAGAAGCACCATACCTCTTTAGAGGAACACATACTTATTTACATTATGGTTGCATCAGATGTATTAAATTTTCAAGGATGGGTGTTCCACTAGTGAGAAATAGCTGACAAATTCACTTGCTAGGATATAAGACTCCCCTACTGTTGCATCTAGCATGGAAAATGGCAGCTTGTACAACAATGCAGGTAGTGAGGGATTGTGGGTATAATCTTTCATGATATTATATCAGGCATTTTCAGCTTCAAGAAAATTTTTAAGGGGCAGTACATATGAATGAAATTAATTATAAAAACAGAATACTATTTACCTCAAACGCTATAAAATATGACATGGTACATCATAAGGAAAATAATTACTAAGGGTTGAGTATTTATACTTGCTAAGGAAAGTGTGATGATATACTTGAAAATCCTCACAAATCACTATCCTAGTAAGTATCTATGAACCTCTGTAACTCTACTGCAGGCAGTCTGGTTTGCCACCAGGTACTCCTTAGAGTATATAATCCCAAATATAGATAGAGCCTCTGCCATTTTAAGAAACTCATTCAGTTCATAGAACATTTTTCATTCCAGTATTAATCCAATTAATATATAGCACACACAAACACAATTTACTGTAGGCTATAATTGTTGTGATTCAGACACACTGTTTTTTAACCAAAAGAGTGATCATCTCATGCTAGAAAACTGTTTATTACATTGTTGCATCTGGGTTATCATACTCTGTGCCAAGGATTATCCACTTTGATAGGAATTAAATTCTGCTACATTCTTTATATCGCTTTATTAAATAAGTTATTAATTTACAAAAAAACACACAGAGAGCTAGAACCAATAGTCCGACCAGTAGTACCAATAAACACACTCCAAGGAGAATATCAATGAAAGGGTATAATTCCACAAGTCCACCAAGCAAGTAAAAAATTGCGTAGTTTATTCAGATCGTAAATTGCAACAACATGAACAAATTGTTAAGCGCTTTCACCCAGGTTCAATCCCAGGCTTCCTCAGAACAACAAAAATCAGTGCAGCCAATGATGGGTTTAAATACCCCCAGCTTGAACATGTGACATTTCATGGTTAAAATTCTGTAACCTCCAATCAAGTAAACTACCTTAAAACATGATAAACACCGTAGAATGTTCCCTTTTAAAAAACTCTATATTCAAATGTATAGTCTTACATTCTTAATCATTAGTTAAATTAAAGACATTTAAGTTATTAATTTAGTGTCTGAATGTGTGACTGTAAAACTGACTGAATGTGCTGCCATCTTGTGTCACTTTTTTGTTGAGCTGTGTACCCCCGTCCCCCATCAAACTACAGGACCGCATAACTCAGAATCTGGAAGTGCTGGCAGATAGCATACAGTAAATACAAATGCAAGAATATTAAACATAATAAGTATAGTTCAAGTGGAAACTGTAAAGTAAAAACTATATATTTTAGATTCAAAAAGCCCACGTTACATGATGATATAATACTTACTGCCAAATAAAACCATAAGAAAAACACTGTTGTACTTGTGAAGGTAAGAAGCAGTAAGGAGTGTTGAGGTATGAAACAGTGAAGACATTAGCTTTAATACGTCGTTCTTGTAGTTTTTACTAAATTGTTTCTGTGGCCTGTTAACTTTCAGCTTGCATGCTATTTGGGATATTTTGTAGTCTCCCTAATGTTTGGACATCAGGCTTGATTCCAAGTTTTCTGTTTCTAATGTATGACCAAACAATCCACTTATGGTTCAAGCAAACTCATAAAAAGGGCAAAATGGCATGAATATAGCTAGTGGGTTTTGGTATTATTGGACTGAACGCATCAGTAAAGAATTAAATAAAAAAGGAAAGTAAAATGTCATGGAAATTGAGAAGGCTTTTAGCTGAAATGTTGGTATGTCCTTAAGAAGTCATTTGCATATATTCCATAGACCCCTACTACAGCAGGTTAAAGGTATTAGACAGTGCAGACTATCATTTCTGGTTCTTTGTAGTCATTTTTAGGAAATGTTTTTTCTTTGTGATCTTTTTACTCTTTGGTTTAAATGATATGTGGAATGTTTCATAGTCGGCCTAATATTATGGATATTAAGCTTGTTTTTATCTCTCTGTTAAAAGTATGGTCACCTGTTTTTTTATGCTGTATTTTCAAGTTGAGTCTGCAAGTTTTCCTGGTCTAGGTTTTTTCTCCCACACTCCAAAGACAGGCAGTAGGTGGACTGGGTACTCTCAATTGACTGTAAGTGTGAGTGTGTGGTGTTTCAGCTACATATTGTACTTATTTTACTGCCTGCACTTTAACAAAGTTGTTTTTGTGTTTAAATTACCTGTTTAACTGTTGTAGGCTACACACTCAAGTATGATAGCCATTTCTGTGCATTTAAAATGTTTTTTTGATTGTATCTGCTTTATTTTCTGAAAAAAAAACAAAAAAAAAATACTTGTTTTCCTGCCTTTCTAAGCTAGTATAGACCAGTTTTCAGGATAGTGCTAAATTCAGGGTTGTGTTACAAGTTTCTGTGTTTGCCCATACCATACTTGGATAGAAGGAAGGTTCTCTGTTCACCTGCGAGAAAGGGGAGCTTTGAAGAGCCTATCTATCCCTGGAGGAGAGATTTAAGCCCAGAAATTAGTAGTTTATTTGGCTAATTTCTATCTCTTTCACTTCCCTGCTATAAAACCCACACTAGCACGGTTTTGCCTGCCGGGCAGCGCCGGTTAGCTAGGGTATAACTATTACTGGCTCCACAAAGTCTACTCTTCAATTTTTCCCTTGGAACTAGACAAACTTTCAACTTAAGCACTCAAGCCGTTCACTTCTCAGCCCAGCACTTGCTCAAAACTCATAGCAAGCACTAATAAACCTTAGCACTAGACCCCCCCCCCCATACTGTTGAGAAGGACAAGGCTCTCTATTCGACCTTACCAGCCAATCAGTAAAACAGCTCACTGTACCTATCCAGGCATGTCCAAAGGGCAGTTTCAGGTGTACTCTCCGGTCCAACTGGTGAATATGGGCATTTTGAGGCAATGTTACAACTGCCTCATGTACACAGACAACCCTCTCCTCCTACCACCAAACACTAATACATGCAAGAGTTGCAATTATACAGCCAAACTGGAGGCTAAGCTCTCTCAACCCAAGACTGGACCAGAAAGTCAAGAGGAGAAGGGAATTACTTGCATCACACCACCTGTCTCACATAGACCTATGAAACCAGCACTGGCAAAAAACACACATAAATACACGGAAACATACTTGGAGGCTCTAAATAAAAATCTGCAAAAGCAACAGAGACCTCCAAAGCAAACATCCAAGCAACCGCCATCCCCCCCAACAAAAGCCATGAAACACATACTTCACAAAACCAGTGTGCCATGCAATCACAGCCCTTAAGGCAAAATAACATACCCAACACACTAAGTAATAGGTGACTTTATAGTCAGGCACCAGGGGCGGCTCGTGGCATAGGGCTGCCGGACTGCAGCCCCCTCAAAAAGAAAAAAAGAAAGAAAAAGAAATGAAAAATAAAAAAAATATGTTTTTAAAATTCACGGACTTCGCGCATAGACCGAGTCCCGGCTTATCGGTCTATGCGCATATGCAAGAGGAGCAGCAGGGACTCGGGACAGTGCCTTAGGGATCTCGTCGGCGTCGGGAAGGAGCATGTGGACGGGAAGGATGTATGTACGGACGTTAACTCTGGATGTATTCAGGTAAGGTGCCTTTCAATTTACAATGTTTATTTTTCTTTTTATTTGTGTATGGTGCTTGTGCTTTACTGGAGTTTAGTTTTAGTTTGTGTATGGTGCTTGTGCTTTACTGGAGTGTGTGTGTGTGTGTGTGTGAAAATGCCCCAGGTGCTTATGGTGGTGTGGTAGGGAATGCCTCAGGCTTGAACCCTGTACCCTGTATGCAGGTGTTAAAGACTTGAGTTCCCTACCCACCACCATTTGTAAAAAAATTTCAGATTTTTACCTCATATTTGATCTGATCTGTTCCTCATAATATCTGTGGTTTGTAAATGTTGCAATGCTTGATATTTGATGGTGTAGTAGTAGCATTGTTGCCTCACAGCTGCAGGTTCTTGGGTTTGATTCTTGGCTGGGGTTCCTTCTTTGTGGGGTCTGTATCTTCTCCCTGTGTTTGTGTGGGTTTGCTTTTGTGCCCTCCCATGTTACAAAGACATGTCTGCATTATTTCTTCCTGGGCCTCCGCTGAAAATTTGTTTATTTGTTCCAAGTCAGACTGTCCTGATTAAAAAATGTTAAATAAAATTGATAGGCATTTGAATTTCAGACTTAAGGGTTTCTGAATGTTTAATTCCCTGTGTATTTGATGGTGCAGTGGTAGTATTGTTGCCTCACAGCTATAGGTTTTCTGGTTTGATTCTTGGTTGGGGTGGCTTCTGTGTGGAGTCTGCATCTCCTGCCTGTGTTTGTGTGGATTTGCTCTGGTGCCCTGCCATTTTACAAAGATGTGTCTGCAGTTTTAATCCCTGTCTCTGCTGAAAATTGTTTTGTTCTGTCCAGTAAATTTGACAGGCATTTGAATTTCAGACTTCAGGTTTCTGAATGTTTAATTCCTTGCAGATTTGATGGTGCAGTGGTAGTATTGTTGCCTCACAGCTATAGGTTTTCTGGTTTGATTCTTGGTTGGGGTGGCTTCTGTGTGGAGTCTGCATCTCCTGCCTGTGTTTGTGTGGATTTGCTCTGGTGCCCTGCCATTTTACAAAGATGTGTCTGCAGTTTTAATCCCTCGTCTCTGCTGAAAATTGTTTTTGTTCTGTCCGCAGTAAATTTGACAGGCATTTGAATTTCAGACTTCAGGTTTCTGAATGTTTAATTCCTTGCAGATTTGATGGTGCAGTGGTAGTATTGTTGCCTCACAGATATAGGTTTTCTGGTTTGATTCTTGGTTGGGGTGGCTTCTGTGTGGAGTCTGCATCTCCTGCCTGTGTTTGTGTGGATTTGCTCTGGTGCCCTGCCATTTTACAAAGATGTGTCTGCAGTTTTAATCCCTGCGTCTCTGCTGAAAATTGTTTTGTTCTGTCCGCAGTAAATTTGACAGGCATTTGAATTTCAGACTTCAGGTTTCTGAATGTTTAATTCCTTGCAGATTTGATGGTGCGGTGGTAGTATTGTTGCCTCACAGCTATAGGTTTTCTGGTTTGATTCTTGGTTGGGGTGGCTTCTGTTTGGAGTCTACATCTCCTGCCTGTGTTTGTGTGGATTTGCTCTGGTGCCCTGCCATTTTACAAAGATGTGTCTGCAGTTTTAATCCCTCGTCTCTGCTGAAAATTGTTTTTGTTCTGTCCGCAGTAAATTTGACAGGCATTTGAATTTCAGACTTCAGGTTTCTGAATGTTTAATTCCTTGCAGATTTGATGGTGCGGTGGTAGTATTGTTGCCTCACAGCTATAGGTTTTCTGGTTTGATTCTTGGTTGGGGTGGCTTCTGTTTGGAGTCTACATCTCCTGCCTGTGTTTGTGTGGATTTGCTCTGGTGCCCTGCCATTTTACAAAGATGTGTCTGCAGTTTTAATCCCTCGTCTCTGCTGAAAATTGTTTTGTTCTGTCCGCAGTAAAATTGACAGGCATTTGAATTTCAGACTTCAGGTTTCTGAATGTTTAATTCCTTGTATAATTGATGGTGCAGTGATAGTATTGTTACCTCACAACTATAGGTTTTCTGGTTTGATTCTTGGTTGGGGTGGCTTCTGTCTGCATCTCCTCCCTGTATTTGTGTGGATTTGCTCTGGTGCCCTGCCATTTTGCAAAGACGTGTCTGCAGTATTAATCCCTGCATCTCTGCTGAAAATTGTTTTGTTCTGTCCGCAGTAAAATTGACAGGCATTTGAATTTCAGACTTCAGGTTTCTGAATGTTTGATTCCTTGCAGATTTGATGGTGCAGTGGTAGTATTGTTGCCTCACAGCTATAGGTTTTCTGGTTTGATTCTTGGTTGGGGTGGCTTCTGTGTGGAGTCTGCATCTCCTCCATGTGTTTGTGTGGATTTGCTCTGGTGCCCTGCCATTTTACAAAGACGTGTCTGCAGTTTTAATCCCTGCTGAAAATTGGTTTTGTTCTGTCCGCAGTAAAATTGACAGGCATTTGAATTTCAGACTTCAGGTTTCTGAATGTTTAATTCCTTGCATAATTGATGGTGCGGTGGTAGTATTGTTGCCTCACAGCTATAGGTTTTCTGGTTTGATTCTTGGTTGGGGTGGCTTCTGTTTGGAGTCTGCATCTCCTGCCTGTGTTTGTGTGGATTTGCTCTGATGCCCTGCCATTTTACAAAGACGTGTCTGCAGTATTAATCCCTGTGTCTCTGCTGAAAATTGTTTTGTTCTGTCCGCAGTAGAATTGACCGGCATTTGAATTTCAAACTTCATGTTCTTCAGAATACATAGTAGCACAACCTTTTTTCTAGCAATTTTCTAAGTTTATAAGATGAATATTTTAAATTTGTCCCTATTTTTGGGACTGTATTCCCCATTATTGGCTTCGTCCAGGTTTTGTGCTAAGGTTGACAGCTATGGCAAGAACTGAATTCACTGAATATGGACTGTAGAATTGTGCATATTTACTGATAAAGGTGCACTGTAGAATTGTGCATATTTACTGATAATGGTGGACTGTAGAATTGTGCATATTTACTAATAATGGTGGACTGTGGAATTGTGCATATTTACTAATAATGGTGGACTGTAGAATTGTGTATATTTACTAATAATGGTGGACTGTGGAAGTCTGAGTA
Organism: Protopterus annectens; assembly: GCF_019279795.1. Classification (NCBI taxonomy): domain Eukaryota; kingdom Metazoa; phylum Chordata; order Ceratodontiformes; family Protopteridae; genus Protopterus; species Protopterus annectens. The sequence continues at coordinate 1,536,007,692 of NC_056746.1, forward strand.
GACTTTTTATGATAAATGTTCTCAACTGGGCAGTTTTGCCATTATGGGTGCATATGTTTTGTTTCATTGCTTACTGGAAAAATGTTCAAAACAAATTTAAAACACCCTCTAACAAGTGTACTGTATTGTACAAGGAATATAATTTTTAGTACAATGAGGAAGGTGTATCAAAGAGCACATGTATGTTTCATATGCAAGGGGCCTATGATTCAAAACAGCCCAAAATTAATCTTTATCTGCCACTGGCAAAATGTATTTTCTTTGAATGTGGGTTTCAATGCTGTTTCAATGAATGTGAGTTTCAAGGGCAGAGAAGTTTTAATGCTAAGTTTTCATTGTGAGACTGCATTGCTTTGTTTAACAGATTACTTAATGTTTGTGCTGTAAAATACAAAATAAAACTTTCAAATGAAGTCCAATCATTGAAGTAAAGCAGTATGCACATTAGTGTTTATGGTAAATGGAGTGAAATAGCCAAGTAATGGTTAATTGGAATGGCTGCAGAGGCTCCAGTTCAACCATTATTTTGTCAGGGGAAGGGCAGCAAACTCAGACAGGCCCAGCTGAACTATACCTCCCAACTGTCCAGATTTTCAAAGAATGAATAGATTTTTGCTTCTTATTTTTGGTTTGTTGTTCATAAAATTTGTAGTTTTAATTCCTAAATGATTTGCCAGAAGTCACTAAATAATAAGTTTCAGACTTCATAACCTTCATAAAATGCATGTTAAAGTAAGAGCCGTTCTATCAACTGTCTCAATTTATACAAGAGCAATTTTAGTACTGTTTATATGTGCCCCAATATATTTGGCCTTGTTCAGATTTACTGCATTAACAGGTTGAGAGGTACATGCAAATAAATTGCTTTATAGAATTAGGCATAGCCAACCTCTCAACTGTCCCCAATTTTTGGCTCAAAATGTTGCTCTTCCCCTAATAATCCCTCCATAAAATAGCAATTTTGGAAGAAAACATGGAGGGTTTACAATTAAGAAATAACTGTAATAATCAAAGTTATAGATTACTTGAAATGCATGTAGATTCTTTTATTTTGTCAGCTGCTCAAGGTAGCAGTACTAATATTAAAGTGTCCCTTCTTTGACAGGTAGAAGCTGTATTGTGTGTCTATTTTATATTTTTGCATCACATTTTGGTCCATTTTTCATAAAATTGTGTTTTTGGCAAATTAGTGACAAATCACTAAAGACTGAAGTTAGAAAATGACAGACATTTGAGTTTCAGATTTTATACCCTTCAGAAAATTCATACTAATGCAAGACCTATTCTATTATCTTTCTAAGTTTATTAGAGCAATATTTAAAAATTGTCCTTCTTGTTGTGCCTTTGTCCCACTTCTGTGTATGGCTTTGTCCAGATTTCTTGCTCTTGAAGTTGAGAGGTATGACAAATGTGTCAGGGCCATCACAGTCAGCCAGAGAGATTTCAAATTGTGACATGCTTGTTGCACCCCACTCCCCCATGTAGTGACTCTGGATGTGTCCAAGCAAGGCAAGGAGTAGTTGTATCTACCTTGGATGGGGAGGACACACTGCATAAGTACTACAGTGGCTTTTCATCTGTCCTTGATTTTGCAGAATGGTCTGGTTTCTGTCATATTTTTGTACTGTTGATTTATGCTTATTACTCAAAGTGCCTGTTGCTCTGTGTTTAAGTAGCAATGCTTTAATGACCATAAGGTAAGCTTGTCTGACATCGTAAGATGCAAGTAAGCTTTAATAAGCATACTGTTAAAGAATTGCCAACATTGAAAGCCTTTCTGTTGTTGCCATGCAGAGAATACTTGACTAGATAATGTATAAGCCTTGGGTATTAAAGGACAGGATTCCATTATTTTAAAAAGCTCATTACACTTGTTGGAGACTTCCAGTCATCTCTACAGGCTTTACCCGTAAACTAAACAGAATGCCAATCATGTGTGGTCCATAACCTGTACAGTAATCCTTTAAGCAATGTATCTTGAGCTTGTTTCTTGTTTGCTTTTCATTTTTACTTTTATCATGTTTTCCCATGAAACGTTGTCAGGCAGCAGGTCTTTTTGGATAAGAAACATTTTTACAAGTGGGGGCATCACATAGATTTCTACTTTCAGCATGTTGCTTGGTACTTTAATAAAGCTGAATATATTATAATTAGAACTGCAGTGCAAGGAGAAGTAGTTTGAGTTGAGTGCTTCTGGTTTTCTTATACTTGATTTTGACTGGCATTCCAGTAATGTATTTAAAAAGTAATTTATTTTTTCATGCCTCACAACCTTTTGTTTCCATCTAGATATTAAGTAAGCTGTCATGCAGCCAATGCATTGAAATATTTTTATTCTTCTACACTTATTTTTGTCTTGATTGGACTTTCATAATGATGGTTTGCCACCCAGGGCAGCGTATTTAATTAAAGTTAGTTTTTTTGTGGTTTTGTGCATAGCTCCTCCCCTTTATGGTTGACCACACCCCTTCCCTTTGACCCCGCCCATTCAGCGTCTCCTGCAGCCCCCCTGTGATTTGAAGTCACCAGCCGCCACTGTCAGGCACACTGATGTCCCACTCACTAGGCTGAACAAGGAGAAGGTTACTGTTAGCTGCCTGTCGGGTGCCAGGATCCACCACATAACACAAGCACTCAGGTCACTCCAGAACAGGTACAAATATGACTCTGTCATTGTCCATGTTGGTGTGAATGACCTGAGCAGTACCTCCCTGGACTACATGAAAAGAGACATGGAAGAGCTCTCTGATCACGTAGCCCAGGCCAGTATGACCCTGACCCTGAGTAGCATCCTGCCTCACCAAGAATGATACCACGGTATAAAGAAAAAGTTATCAGTTTCAACAATTGGCTAAGCTTCTGGTGTCATTCAAAGGGGATCCAGTGTCTGTCAGCCTAGGATGACATGCTCGACAAGCCACACTGCTTCGCTAGAGACTGCTTGCACCTGTCACCCTTAGGCTTTCAAATACTGGCCAAGGCTCTTGCCACCCCCATAGTGCCTTTTTTAGGCAAGGCTCAAAAGACAAAACCACTGCCATAAATAGCACAAGTAACAAAAAACTGAGGGTAATGCTACTCAATGCAAGAAGTCTAAACCTCAAAATGCACGCACTCGAGGAAATCCTCAGTATGGAGAAAATCAATATATGTGCAGTAACAGAAACCTGGTTTAAGGCTTCAGAGAGCACCTCAGCACTACCAGGCTACAACTGATATCCTACATTTCGGCCACAAAACCCGGACCGAAATACAAAAGGCAGGGGCATAGCCATATTCATCAAGGATACCCACATCTCCAGGTTAGTGACACAGCACGATGCTTCAGAGATCATCCACATGCAACTAACAACAGGCAGAACTGCAGTTCAAATTGTAGCTTGCTACAGATCTCTCACCATGTCCCAGGACCCCCATTCCACATTTCTGGAAACACTGGGAAACATAAAGGTCCTACCAAACACCCTAATATTGGGTGATTTCAATTACCCAAACATTAACTGGGAGTACTTCTCAAGTAATAACTCCCTTGCTCAACATTTCCTAGAATTTATAAATTGAAACACCCTAGATCAACTGGTCAACACCCCCACCAGAGGTGACAACATATTGGACCTAGTCATCACCAACATGGGTGACTGGTGTTCCACACCAGAGGTCAACCCCTCCCTGGTTAGATCTGACCATAAACTAATCACTCTGGATATCCACATTCCACCACCACCCCCACCCCTGGTCAAAGAAACCACCATGAAAAACATTTCAAAAGCAAACATCACGTTACTTAAGACCGAGGTGGAAAGTTTCAAATCCCCTATGCTAAAGGATAATGCTGCCCAAGCTGCAACATCCTTTACTAATGCACTCTATGGGCACCTACAAGAATGCATGGATCATCCTATCCCAAGCAAAACCAAGACTCACTCCTCCAAGAAAAGGAAACCAGTCTAGTGAATCCCTGCCATAAACAAGCTATACAATAGAAGGAGGAAACTAGTACAGAAAAGAGTAAAATCCCAAGAAGGGAAGACATCCCTGATCAGTATCAGCAAGAAACTATGATCCCTTATAAAATCATCCAAGGCTAGCTTCAAAAGAAAAATTGCCAAGGACTCCAAAGATAACCACAAGGCATTCTTTACCTATGTCAAGAATCTAAGTGGCAATTCTCAGATCTGCTCGGAGGTAGTGCTAAATTCCACAAAATACACTGAACCGACCGATATCACCAACATCCCGGCAGACAGGTTCAGTGCAAACTTCACTCCCCTCTCACCCCCAAAAGGGCCCATAACCATACCAGAAGAATGTAGTGCCCCTGAAATCACAGACACTCAGGTTTAAACGGCCCTCTCCAAAGCCAAAACACAGCATCATTGGGAACGGATGGTGTCCCAGGCTGCGTCCTACATGAGCTCAAAGATGAACTAACCCCTTATCTAAACACACTGTTCAAACTCAGCCTCTCCACAGGCTATGTGCCCATAGAGTGGTGCATAGCAATGGTTATTCCGCTCCACAAAGGTGGAGCCACAACGGACCCTGGGAACTATCGCCCTATAAGCCTGACTAGCTTAGTGTGCAAGGCTATGGGGCAGATCATCATGGATCTCATTAAGAGTGACATTGGGAACATCCAAACACTGGACCCTACCCAGTTTGGCTTTGTTAAGGGCAGATCATGCCTCCTAAACCTGGTGGACTTCTTTGAGACAGTTACCAAGGCTATAGATGAAGGAAAAGTGGTCCACACAGCCTACCTAGACCTCGCAAAGGCCTTCAACACCATTCCCCATTCTGGTATTATAGACAAGCTCACCAGCCTGAACATAAACACCTATGCCATGAGATGGGTTGCCAACTGGCCCACATGGTGGGAGTTGCAGGAGCTAGGTCTGACTCTAAACCGGTTACAAGTGGCATTCCCCAGGGCTCAGTCCTAGGACCCCTCCTGTTCGGCATATACTTCTCAGAGGCACAGGAGGACTATGGCTGACAAAGTTCACAGACAACTTCAGACGAGGGGCTATAATTGACTCTTCGGCTGACACAGATATCCTCCAAAAGGGTCTCACTGAGACAGATACCTGGTGTCAAAACCATGGCCTCAAGCTAAATGCCAAAAAGTGCATAGTCATCCCCTTTGGAAAAAACAAAGTACCACAAACTACCACATAGGTGGTAGCCCCCTAAATATGGAAGATGTAATAAGGGATCTGGGGACCCAAGTAGATAGTAATCTCTCCTTTGATAATCACATTGCCAAAGTGGTTAGAAAATCCTTCTATGTGGCCCACCTAATCACAAAAGGGTTTGCATCCAAATCAAAAGAGGTTATTGTGCCTCTCTATGCATCACTCCTCAGACCCATCATAGAGTGCAACGCCCCATTTGGGATGTACCTTACAAGACACCTGCAACAGCTGGAAAGACCACAGAAGTACCTCACCAAGAGGATCACTGGCCTCAAACAGATGCCCTATGCAGATTGACTGAAGAAACTCCAGCTGTACTTGGTGGCATACCGCCTACTCAGAGATGATCTCTGCCTGACATACAAGGTCATGTCCAACCCAGAATTGATGGACATGGTCCACCTAAAGAAAACCATATCCCCTCAAGCCACACGCTCTAGGGATCTAAACCTCACCACAACAATAAATAGGATGTACTGGAGGGATAGATTCCTGTCCCAGAGACTTCCCATGCTCTGGAACAAGATTCCAATCTACATTAGGTAGAGCTCCTCGCTAACCCTCTTCAAGAGAAACCTTGACGAGTGGATGGGAAACAGAAAGTTTACCCCGTGGATCACTTCAGTGGCTCTGCTGGACAGAGGCACAGGGAACTAATCTAAGGGGGCGGCGAAAGCCAACACATTCTGGTTAGGCTTATAAATGCCTTTAGGCAGATAGCCTAGTACCTATCTATGAACCTATGAACCTCTATGAAAGAATTACTACAGCAGGGCTAGCCACTCAGTAGAATAAACCTTGGCTCTAGATTGTCACTGTTGAAGTGACACTCCAACCCCATGTACAAAAATGAGAAAAAGGGGTTGTAGATGGATAGATGGATTGGTTCCAAGTTCAAAAAAGGGCACAGTATGGGATGTTTGCAAGTTTTTGGGTTTGGCTTTATTGGGCTGAATTGATCAATTAAGATTTAAAAAAATGAAAATAAAAAGTCATAAGTAGTTAAAAGTCAAATAGTAGATCACTGTTGTGTCCTTAAAGAATCGTTATCAATCCCACAACTCTCTATTATAGGATATTTAAGGTTCTACACAATAAGACCCTTGCTTTGGTGGTTCTGTCTTGTAGTTTTTGCTAATGGGTTTGTTTGTGTCACCTTTTTACACTTTCATTTGGATGCTATTTGTGATATTTTGCAGTGCCTTAATATAGACATCAGGCTTATTTTTAAGGTCTGTGTTTCTTAAGTATGGCCAAAATTCTTATTGTGCTGGGCTAACTAGGTCAGAAAAAGAGTGAAACGTGGCATATCTACAGGTAATTAAATAACTGCACTGCTAGGAAAAAAAATGTCAACAGAGATTTATTCAAGGTTAAGTGCATTTTGTCTTTTTTTCACCAAGCCTTCAACAGAGATAAACAGAGCTATCCAACCACCTCTATTAAACAGGAGAAACAAAATTAAATCATCATAAATTAATTTCCTGAAATCACATTCATAAAAGCTGTTTACAAAAACAACAAATTAAACCAATAATAAATTAAGTTTATGTTAAGCTGATGATACAATCTTTCAGTTTTAAAAAAACGTATAATAAATTATGAAAACCTCTTTTTAATTTTGCAACCCTTAAAGTGAGTGTGTTTTCAATAGATAGAATACAGGGAGCTATACTGGGAATTGTTTTTGAATGCTTCCTGAAGACCCAGTATAAATTATAAGATATCTATATTTACACACTGCGACTCTAGCTTTGCTGTTTGGGATATTTTGCAGTGCCCTAATGTTATGGACATCAGACTTGTCTTTAAGCTGTATGTTTCAAAAGCAAGGCCAAATAATCCACATGCTCTCCTGACAATCTCAGCAAAAGAGCAAAACATAACATGGTGTGTGGCTTAATTGGTTTGAAGGTACCAGTAAAGACTTAAAAAAAGGTAAAGTAAAAAATCATGGACATTCAGAAACTTTTGTGAAAGACTGGTATGTCCTTTAGCACTCATTCTCATAAACCCTTTGGGTACCTTCTGCAGGAGGTTTAAGGTATTACAAAGTGAAGACTTGCTTTGCTGAGTCTTCCTTGTTGTTTTTCACTTAATGGTTATTGAGGATATTTTGCAGTCACTGAAAAGTTATGGATATCATTTTTTTAAGTACTGCATTTCTAAAGTAAGCTAACAAAAAGTAGTTATGCTGTACTGACATGACATTATTGATGTATTATGATTATGTATCCCAAGAATGGGGCAAAAGGTATACACCTCTCCTAGGTATTGGAATACAGAATAATAAGGAGATAAACAGCAACAACAGTATTAGCAACAGTGGTACAAACAACAAATATACTAAAGCCTGTATATTAAAATATGGTAGGCACACTAGGGATGTTAAAGACATTATTATATCTAATTGGAATATATTGACAAGTGATGTGTCAATAAAGGAGAAAGTACCTAGTAGACCTAAATTTGTTTATAAGACGGGGAACAACTTGAAAAGAATTATCGAAGTAAAAGCTAGTTATCACAAGAGAAATAAGATGCATAAGACAGGCACCAAAAAATGTGGACATTGTAACTTTTGTAGATATATATTTGAGGCACCCTTCATTATTTTAAACAATAGTGTCAGAAGTAAGGTGAAATTTTGTCATGGGAATTGTCAGACCCAGCATATAATATACTTAGGTATATGTGAAACATGTATGAACTATTATGTTGGGAAAACTGACCGTTCCTTTAAGAATAGGATATACGATCATATGTATTGTATTAGAAAATGTGACATCAATAATGCCTTGTCCCGTCATTTGATTAACAACCCACAATGTACTGGTTTCAAATTTGCCATTCTGGAAGTGATATTTCCAAATCCAAGAGGGGGAAATATAAAGGCAGTAGTGGGTGAAAAGGAGATTAGGTGGCAGATTAGACTGGATGCATCTACACCTCCTGGACTGAATGAAATGATTCCCACTAAACCCCTTATAAGAACGTAATAATATATTAATATATAAAATAATTCTCAAATTTTTGGATAACATATATTACATTACTATCTATAATGAGCATAAGAAATATTCATAGTTTATTTTACATAACACATATTCACTATAACATTTGACATATATATATATATATATATATATATATATATATTGGTAATGTTTAGGCATATTTATCCACATTAGTAGTATATTCAGTTTCTTTTGTAAATCAAGGACAGTATGAAATACATAAAATGTTTAGGTTTTGGACCTTTATATGATCATTTTTATTGTAAAATGGCATTGTTTTTATGCAGAGATGTAGTCAAATTATTTTAATGTGCACATATGTATTCACTGAATATTATTTGGTGATATTTTAAATATAATTGTAATACAGGAAAGTAATGGTTAGGACACAAAATGTAAGGTATTGTGTTTCTTTAAGATGTCTTGCATTTAATTGAATAATAGTTGATATGGGCGGTTTTTATTAAGATCACAAGTATAAATGGGAGTGTTTTTTTATGCAATGTGTTCTGAGGAAGTCATTTTATTTTGATGAAAGCGCTAAACCTGTTACAACTTTGTTCAAATAAAGAGAACTGTCGTGGTGCTAGAATCCAGTTTCCTGGTATCTTTTGCTGCTACGCTGTGGTGGTTTGTGACTTATTGTTGTTGGATTCCATGATTTTTATTCGTTTTATCTGTACTTAATTGTCAGTATTCCTTTTTCCGGACTGATTCTTTCTCTTATTTCTTCTACTCATCTGTATCACAAGCCAATCCCTGTACTTTACTGTCTTTCCATGACACCTTTTGTACTTTTACCCCTAATAACTGTCTGTTGCCAGGGGGAGAACACATGTGATTATGGGAAAAAGATAGGGACTCATGGCACAAAAGCACTAGGGAATGGTTGGATGAGATCTGAGGAGCATCACAGTACCCAGTTATCATATCAGACGGACTTAGTTGAAAAGGATCCAGCATAGTGATACATCTTTATCTGTATGACTGTTTTGTAGAGTTATGTCCCTGTCAGTCTACCCACCCAGAAAATATATATCTTAATTCTGACAACTGGGGTCTTATTGTTGTCTTTTTTGAAAACCCTGTTCATGAAACTTTCATGCTTGAGTCTTCACTGTGACCCCAGCTTGAACAAGCAAATATTTATTTACTTTCTCACAGTCTGCCCCATTCATGTCCATGAAAACTCCGAGGGGATTCCCTGTCAGCTGTGCAGAAAGTATCCAAATGCAGTCAGCTCAATCCCATCACTTCTGGCTGCGGATCTACATGACAGCAACACTGTAAGCCTCCAAGTTTGCCTCTTAGGTCAGCAGTTATAGTGGTGACAGGGCGTTTGGTGTTATGATGGATTTCAGCATGGCTTAACATTCCCTTGGCAGTGGCAGTTATCTCATAGAGGAAATGCATCCCGTAGTCATCTCATCATCAATGCAGGAGTATATAGTTTCTCTTGGGAATATGGCCCCAGATTCTGAAATAGGTGCACTCTGTGAGACACAACCCACAAGTCTCTGTATTAAGCACACTCTTTCAGGGGCACAGCACTAGCCTTTATAGCATGTACACTCTCACAGAAGCACAACACAAGGATTAAAGGCAAGTAAACACACTTGGTAACACAGCATGAACCCCCAAATACAGCACATTGTAATGACCAGAAGCAGGTTTTGTTTCTAATGTATGCAATATAAACTTTCCAAATACTAAGTAGAAAACTGTTCATTTAATCTTGGCAATCACCTGTGTGCACAGTTGTACCAGTTTCTACCAAAATGTTCAGTTACAGTGGGAATCCTAGATTTTTTACATTCTATGCTCCTGTCTTTCATTTCTGTCTTCTAATTTGGATTACCATAGCCTCTTCTTTTTATACACTTTTCTCTTAAGCCTGTGGTTTACTGCTCACCATAGCATGAGTTAAAGGGTTATCTGTTATATACATAGTCAGGATAAGCCAATTCAGTGTGTTCATAGGTTCATAGGTAAATGCTACGCTAATGATCACCACAGCCTTTGTAAGCCTAGCCATGGCACCCAACCCAACTGTATCCCCAAGTATGACAGGCATTTATTAGGAGTGGGTATGTTAGGTAGTTTCTAAAGGTTATGTGTGGGGTGTTGGAATGGCATAGTTACTGTCTGCTGCGGTCTGTCAGAGCCATGGTGGCCAGACCTGAGGTGAATTTCTGACTTCACATCCATTGGTCAAGGTTACACTTAAATAGGGGTAGGGATGGATTCTGCTTCACATAAATGGGGACCCTATTCCAGAGCATGGGGATTCTCTGAGACACATATCTGTCTCACCAACATGTCATGTTGCAAGCAAAATTTGAATCCTTGGATCTAGTGGTTCTGATGATGTTTGTTTTGCAGATGTGTAAAAGATCCATCAAAGTAAGATCCAAGGATACCTTGTATGCTAGGCATAGATATCCTCTCAGTAACCGGTAGGAAACTAAATATAGAAATAGGGCTTTAAAGTGATCAATATAGGACAAGCTGTTTATACCCTGGATGCTTCAGGTAAAGAACCTTAACGGGTGTTCCAACTGTTGCATATGTCTGGTCAGGGACATGCTAAAAAGGGCATTATACTCAATGATGGGTCTGATAAGAGATGAATAAAAAGGCACTATGACTTCCTTGGACGTGAATGCCATGCCCTTACTTATAAGATGGGTGAGGTGGAATGATTGTCTTACTGTCTTGGCCATATATGTTGGCTAAAGACCAGATTACTCTCTACATATTTATCAATGGAGTAATAAGCCTGGGTGGACATTTTCCCAAAAGGCATTATACTGCATTTATTGGCATTGAGGTTTAATCCATGACTTTGGCACCAGTCATTTGTCTGTGTTAGACCCTCTGGTAAGATCCTTGTTTTGTGGGGGGACTCTATGATAGCTCCCAATTTCCAGTCATATGTGAACTTGGTCAGTCAAATACCCTTGATATTAGCCTTTAACTCTGAGAAATAGATGCCAAATAGGAGTGGTCTCTGCACTGAACACTGAGGTACCCCACTGTTGACTGTCACTTAGTGGAGGTGGTATCATGAATTCTGACTTCCTGGGTTTTGTCTGTGAGGCAACTGGCAATCAAGTGAGTTATGTAGGGGGTTTATGCTCAATTCAATGGGTTTGCCAACAACACTCGGGTGGAGTATTGCATTGAATGCCTTAGCTATGTCCAGGTAGGAAGTATATACCATGTTGCCCTTATCCATTGCCTTAATGATCTTCTCAGGGAAGTCCATCAGGTTTAGCAGGCATGGTCCTCCCTTGACAAAGCCAAACTGTACTGGGTCTATTGTCTGAAGGTTGCCTATATTTTTGTTGATCATTTCCATGATAATTCATTCCATGGTTTTACATATTAGACTAGACAGGCTAATGGATCTGTAGTATCTGGGGTTGGTTGATAGCTCACCCTTGTGAAGCAGGAAAATCATTGTAGTCCTCCATTCCCATAGTACAAATCTTGTTTTGTGGCTATTTTGAAGCTATTTAGGAGGCATCCCAGGATATTGTCACAGCTGTGAATCTGTGTTTTTGGCTTTAGCAAGTGCTACCAGGACTTGATTTCTACTGATATTTCGGGGAGTTGTGCTAGTAGGTATTTCATGGGAACAGACAGGGGGAGTGGCGGGGTGAAGTTTGAGCTGAATTTGTCAGCTAACAGACTTGCTATGTCATTCTGCTCGATGAAGGTGGCACCATTGACCACCAGTTCGCCACATTGCTGTTTGCTGCCTTTGAGCTTACAGACATAGCTGTAGAGGGCCTTGTGGTTGTCTTTGGCCTCTGAGGCTATCTTGAACTAATAATTGGCTTTGTTGGACTTAATTATTGCCCCTCATTATGGGAGGTAGTCTTCCTGATTTTAGCAATGACATTTTTCTTTTTGTTACATACCCTATTAAGGTTAGGATTCTACCAGCGTGGTTTGTTTTTAGAGTTTATTTTGGGCTTACTTCTAGTAGGTACAGCAGTCTCTATACAGCCATTTACACAGTTATACAGGGTTTCTGTGAACAATGCCACATAGGCTGCTGTGAACTCGGGGATAGGAAAGGCAATGAATTTTGGCAAACTATCACTTAATAGAATGTAGTTCTCTTTGCAATAGTTCCTAACTGTTACGGGGTTTGCTGGGGTTACTGTGTTGATTTTTATTTCAAAGAAGGCAGGTTTGTGGTCTGATCTCACCAGTGAGGATGTGACACTGGGGAGTGAGCAGTGCTCTACCATATTGGTGTACCAGGTCTAGTATGTTTGAACCTGTGGTGGGTGTGAGCACAATCTCATCAAGGGCGTTTGTGTTAATAAAGTCCAGGAATCATTGTGCCTATGTGTTTGAAGCAGTGTGCCTTTCCCAGTCTATAGAGGGTTAGCTAAAGTCTCCCATGAATAAGGTATTTGTTTTAATGGTGAGTTTCTGCAGTAGGTTTAGTTTTGAGCTATAGGATTTTTGAGACATAGAGGGTGACCTATAGCTTGCTAGTTTACAGTATGGGACTTTGTCTTTGGTGATTTGCATGTGGATAAACTCCAATGTATCATCCTGTTTAACCACCCTACAGGTATACTTGTTGCTAATGTAGGTTGAAACTCCTGCATCTTTTGCCCAGTTCTTGCAGCTGATGGTCTAAATTTATGGAAGACACTGATACTTTGCAATGCCAGAGTACTTTCTGCAGATTTAAACCATGTATCACTTGTGACAATAGGAGGTACTGCCTGCTATGCCAGGAGAAGTAAGGCAGTGGATGTGTGACATATGCCAGCACAGCTAGATGTGCTAGAGTCCTGACTGTATTATAACTGAATTAAAAGTGCATGTTTTAACAGAGGATAACGGAAGTGAGAAGTTAATCTCACTCCCAGCTAACTTTGAAAAATAGATGAAGTTAAATTAGGCCATAAAGATTGTATTTTACAGTTCTGGTGCAACCAGAGACAAGATGTCTCAGAAACCAAGTATTGGGAAGCTTTCTTTATTGTCTATAGCAGGGAGCTAATTGCTACTCTGGAAGGGTAGAGGTTTGAAATTATTTTATGACTTCCAGGAGCTGCAGCAGATCTGAACAAAGCTCTATCTGCTTTTATGGTAACATACGTGGCACACCTCATCATAAAAGGGTTCTCATCCAGGAAAAAAAGAGGTCATTGTTCCCCTCTACTCGTCACTCATTAGACCCATTTTAGAGTATAACGCCCCTTTTGGAATGTACCTCACAAGACATCTGCAGCAGCTGGAAAGGCCACAGAAGTGCCTCACAAAGAGGATTACTGGCCTCAAACAAATGCCCTACACTGACCGCCTCAAAAAACTCCAGCTTTACTCTGTAGCATATCGCCTACTCCGAGGTGATCTCTGCCTAACATATAAAGCTATGTCATGCCCAGAGCTGTTGGACATGCTACACCTAAAGAAATCCCAATCCCTCTGAGCTACATGCTCTAGGGACCTAAACCTTGTCACCACAATAAACAGGACACGGTGGAGGTATAGATTCCTGTCCCAGAGACTTCCTAAACTCTGGAACAAGCTACCCATCTATGTCAAGCAAAGTTCTTCATTAGCACTCTTCAAGAAAAATCTTGATGAGTGGATGGGAAATAGGAAATACACCCTGGGGATCACTTCTGTGTCTCTGCTGGACAGTGGCATAGGAAAATAACTTTCTTGGGTGGCGTAAGCTATGGAACCTTGCTGTCTAGGCTTATGTAGGCCCTTGGGCCGATAGCCTAGTACCTACCTATTAACCTATATAGGTGCTAAAACCCTGGCTACTTCTAGTGCTGTTGATAGTGTGGGAAACAGAGTCAGATAACCAGATGTATGTGATGTCAATTTGTACAGAAATAATGTTTTAATAATAGAGGAGACTGAAGTATCAGCAGCAGTTTCTTGGAACCTGACATAGAAGGATCCCTCACCTACTTCATCTTGACTTGCGCCAGTAAGTGATCAGGAAATAGTATTCTTTAATTCAATCAGGAAAATGTAGTGAAATTAGTTAAGTACTGTTTTTCTGTATCTGTGTGAATCTATACATCTGTGTTATTTTAACATTTCTTGTGGTTGAAACTCTGGTAATTTAGTATTTTCATTTTCTTTTATTATTTATTAATAAACATGTTTAAACTTTTCATTGTAGTTGGCCCTTTTAGAAAATATTTAAGCTTTGAGAGCATTTGCATATATTTATTTGCTGATAACTCTGGCCACTCCTGAAAGTCTTACTGTTTAGTCAACATTACAATTGGTATTAGTATTAATTTCACTCAGTATAACTGGATACCCTTTTAAGAGACTTATAGCAACTGACTGGTGGCAGCAAATATACTGTATAGTCTGGGCAAAGTTGGTAGTGCAGGTAATCTGAACCAGCCTTTCCCATGTGTGTGTGTGTGTGTGTGTGTGTGTGTGTGTGTGTGTGTGTGTGTGTGTGTGTGTGTGTGTGTGTGTGTATATGCGTGCATGTATGTATGTGTGTGTGTGTGTGTGTGTGTGTGTGTGTGTGTGTGTGTGTGTGTGTCAGCTGCTTGGAATAGGAACATGAAGCACTGCCTTTACAAAGAGTGTGCTAGAGGACTTGGCTTGGACACTTAGCTGAGGACTTAAGCCTACAGCTGTGCCAGTGGGAAGCCTTACTGGAGACCGGGGGGGGGGGGGCAGAGAGAAAAACCAAGACCCCAGACTGAGTGTGTTCCCCTGTGTGCTCTTAAGATAAATTGTGCTTGATGCAGAGAGGTCTGCATCTGGAAATACTGAGTGTATTAATTTGTCTTCCAAGTGAACGTCCCTCTCCAGTGTCAGTGGTGAGGATTCAGGCTCAGTGATTACTGGCCCAGAACTGGGGATATCACATCGGTAACAGTACAGATGTCTATATTCTCCAAAGTGAGGAGAGCTCATACGGTGTGGATTTTCTTGTTTAGGCTGCTAGAACTGAACAGTAACACATTTATTTCTTTTGGTTTTATTTGCTATGTCAGTAGGTTTTTCAATTTTGGCATTGCCTAAAAAGGCTCTAAGGGAGAGTATAAAGTTTTAGCCAATACTTGGAGGTGGGGTGACAGGTGAAAACCATCCTTTATGATTCACTGTGGTTTGTTAACCATGTCTTCCCATAATGACAAATATCGAATCCCCAGAAGCTAAGCCAATTATTGAAGTCAATATTCTTTTGTTCTTACTGTTGCATCATTCTTGGTGAAGGTAGAATGCTGCTCAATACAAGGAACAAAACTGCCTGAGACACATTTTCAGAGAGATCAATATACAGCTCAGTTCTTTAATGCACACATGGACTATAATAGCATCATATTGATACATGTGGTGTAGTGACTTGACTGCATGCATAACAATGGATTCTCACTCCAGATAAGCAACTACCTGTTATCTTCTCCTTGTTCAGTCTAGTGAGTAGGGTATCTATGTGTTGTACAATGGAGTCCCCTATGACAAGAGTCCTGGGTAATGTATTTGCTTGCTTTATAGGCTTTGCTGTTGGGGCTCTGTAGGGTGCAGGCATATTTGTGGTGTTTGATGTTACCTTTGGTGAATATCTTACAGATTGATGAGGATAGACATTCCTATGTATAGTCTTTGGAGGTATTTGAGATTTGAGAAGATTGCTTTTTGGTGGCTCAGCATAAGATAGTCTACATGTTTGGTGGACAGTGTGTGGAGGATGTAGTGTGTGTGGTCTTGACAAACTTGTTTGCATGTGAGATTTTTACCTCCAAACTGTGTTTGTTTCGTTAAGGATTAAAGGATGGCGCAGTGGTGCAGTGGTAGCGTTGTCGCCTCACAGCAAGAGGTTCTCTGGTTCGATTCTTGGCTGGGATGCCTTCTGTGTGTAGTCTGCATGTCCTCCCTGCGTTCGTGTGGGTTTCCTCTGGGTGCTCCGGTTTCCTCCCACGTTACAAAGACATGCATCTGGAGCCTTTCTCCCCGGGCCTCTGCTGAAAATTGGCTTTGTTCCAAGTCAGACTTTCCCGGTTAACAAATGTTAAATAAATAAAATAAAATAAAATAAAAAAAAAATAAAATAAATTAAATAGTCTGTGAACTGAGACAATTGCTGCATTGTCTCAGGATGCCCACATCTACCATTCTGGCTATGGAGGCCCCGAACCTCAACACCACTGGGCGTGTGTTAGGCATTATTGTTTGTGTATTTCACTGACTAAAATCCAACACCTTCTCTGAAAAGGAGTCTACAGTTGCAGCAAGGACAGATGAAAAATGTAATCCAATATTAGGGATTTCCCAAATAATTAGGGACAGTTGAGAGGCATGTCTGCAGGGTTTGCACAATTGGGATGCTTTAGTTTCAGCCTGGAGACCACAGCACTCCAGTGACTTCTATTAAAGGTGCTCAGTATTGGATGCCATTTATAATTTGTGGGCGGGGCTTCCAGCATGCTGATGTTAGCATGTGAAGATGTCACAGAAGGTGTTTTTGTGTCATAAACACTGAACATTCTAGAGAGTTTAGTCAGTTGGAAATAAGATTTGTCCAAGACATCAGGTTGAAAATATGCAGCAAATCATGCAATCACTTAGAGGGAAGAAAGAACTACGAAAATAGTAGAAGATAAGTCAAATGTATAAAGGTAAAAATAGTAAAGTCCTAAAGTCTAAATGACCAGACTGTTCTCTGGGAAGCAGCAAAAATTTTATAGGTAATTTCTTATATATTAGTGGTGTATTGCAATGGTATGACCATTTGTTACAAAAAAGGGAGTTTATGCTTCTCATAAATGTTTTACTGTTTTATACATGTTGAGTCTCTTATGTCTCTCATATTGTAGTGCTTACGTGTTTTGGCAGTGGAGAGTACAGGGACCTTACTGCTGATATTAGTATCAAATGTATTTTATCACAAAATTAATTTACATTGCTGTTTTCATCTGTGAGTTTTGCATATGTTAATAGTTTAAAGAGAGCTGTACTATTTCAAGACTGTATTGTATTAATTTTTTTGTTAAAACATAAACCTTAAATTTTCCTGGAAACTAAATATATTTGTAAAGGTTGGACAAAGAGCTTGATGTCTCATGAATGTTGTTTCCCATCTATGCCTTTAAATGAAGTGAGCCACTGATATGTAACCTGCTGTTAAAACAAATGTTATAGTACATGACTGGAAAAGTCAGTTGTACTAATTTTTTTTTCTTAAACCTAATATGCTAATTTGTATTATATATGTACTAGCTTTAGGCTACATCAGCAACAACTTTCTTTTTGAAATGTTTCTAGTTCACTTAGGAATTTACTTGCAGCTGTTATCTTGTTTTCTAACTTTATAAAATGTGAGTTAAAGGATAATACCTGATTTGATACTTCTAATTTACATTAATAAGCTGTACAAGATGTTAGCAAATGGTAACTGTTACTTTGATCATGAAGTAATGCAAGTTGAGTGAATGTTTTAGCCAGTGTGTAGAACATGACTTGCATGGGCTGTTGATAGATTGACATCTTTGCTTGTTAGGCAAAGTGTTACACTGCTTAGATGGTAGTTGTTAATGTTAACGCACTGAGTTCTAGTTTTCTAATTGTGCTGTTTAATACTAAAATGATTGAGCTAATGTTAGCCTCTCACACTCACATTTTAAGGCATTATTGTACTGTAGCCCCCCACATGATCAAACTGCTCAAAAGTGGGCGTGGCCTACATGATTGACAAAAAAAGTAAAAAAGTAAAAAACAAGTCTGAATTTTTTTATAAACTTTATATTTTAGTTAAACATGTACAAGAAGCATGATTTATTTCATGTTTTCTGAGGTTGCAACTAATAGCAGGTCACTAAAAAAATATATATGACTTTTTAGTTTTTCATGGCTTAATGTCTCAAGGAGTTGCTGTTACTGAAAAGGCCTTAATAATTTTTCTTTGTGGACTGGATATGTTTCCATGAGTTCCCTTGTACATGGTGAAGTGCCTTATCCCGTGTGCCACGAACAGCAGAAAAAAATCTTGAATTGCCGACAGTTGAATACGCTGAAGCGCTCCCACCATAATCTTTCAGTTCAAAACATCCTATTTGTTTTGCCACAACTCTCTAGTTAGTCATCCGTATATTACAAAAAAGCACATAAACGTTCTGATTCAGTTACGTAAATGCTTATACATCTGAACTGTTTTTTATTATCTGCTTTTGGTTTTTAGAAGAAAAATACGTTGGATAGTGGGCAGGTTTTGGGCGGGCCTTCCTACTGCACATCCTTATAGGGCACTACAATACAATTATGCCCATTTTAGTTTATTTTCTGTACTTCAGATGTTCATCACATTGATCGCTGCTGCAGTAGCCTTAGCTATATGGGTTATATCCTGCCAAAGATATAACAGCTGACCATCTTCCAAAACTACAGAGCAACTTTCATGCACCCAGACTGTAAGGCAGCTCAAGATGAGCTGACTAAAAGACAAGTTTGGGTATGGAGTCCTTTGGAGCTTTGCTACCACTGAAGACTATGCTCCCATGAGGCTTTAAAGGATCAGAGGTCGGCATGTGCTTTCCTTTGCTGGGCAGTTAAGTTCATTTTAGAGTAAAAACCTCCATTTTCTTAATTTTGTTGATGTTTTATTACTTTCTTCTACAAGAAAGTTATTTTAAAGCTTGGAATGTGTTTTAATGAACGGATTCAAGACTGTAACATACTTTTAAACAGAGCAATCATTTTCTCTGTCAATTTAAAAGTAGTGTAAAGTAACTGAAAACATTTTTTATGGAGAAATCGTGTTTATTTCTGTTTTGGGGGGCTGGCATAGTATTTTAAAAGTGCTTTTTACTGTGGGTTTCTTTTCATTGAAAAAGTAACTTTTGTGGACTGGTAGTGTTTTCCTGCAATTGCTTGTCTTTCATGGGAAAGAGGCACCATTTTCAGCTTAACCATTGAACAGACTACTAGTCTCATGATCAGTCCTTATTCCACCCACAAAAAGAAAAGGTTAAGCAAACAGATACCTATTTTTCTGGAGGGATTTATACCTGAAGCATTTGTGCTTAGTTTTATGTTTACTGCTGCTTAACCTGTTAATTATGTATTAGCCTTAACTACTGCCTAACCTACTACTTAATTTATAAACCTCTCCCGTTCTATTTTCTCCAGCTCTTCAACCTTTTCTACCTAATTTTGCATTGCCTACTGGCCCAGCCCTCCTGGACATCCAAGACCATTCTCAAGATACCAAGTCTCTCTCTGTTTGCCTGACTCCCTACAGGGACAGTCTTTCCTTTTTACCCAAAAGTGAAATTAAAGGGATTAAAGAAAGTATGTAACATGCTGTCATACCTACTGTAATTTGCTTGTAAAATTGCTCTACCACTTGCCTAGTGTTAGTAAATGATCCCAGCCAGAATAGCCAGCAGCTATACCCTTCTTACTGTGAATCCTCTCATACCTGCCTCATCCCTGGCTCCTTTTTTCCTATATCAGAGCCATCTTGCTCCCTATACCTATCTAATTGCTACAGTGGTTCCTCTCCCTACAATTACAGGATTTGCCCACTAGGTGGCAGTGTCTACCCATCTATAACCTCTCTTCCCTCAATGCTTTTTGCTCACTATAATATTACATATTAATAGTCATTTCTGTCTTTTTAACTGCTTAGCAATAATCCTACCCACCTCTGAAATCTGTCTTCTCCTTTCCCTTAGTACAGTACCCCAAGCATCCCTTTAACCACCCTGCTTACCTTCCTCTGTACTTACCTTCACCAGACTGAGTGTTTTTCACACTGCCCTCTGCCTTCTTTCCTTGGGTCTACCCGCTCCGTTTGCCCTGTGGGCTCACTCTGTTCCCCTACCCTACCCCCAATTCCCACCCATCCCCAGTGCTTCTATATTTATTGTAACTCTACATTCCTTTCCCTTCCTCCCTGACAACCAACACACACCTCCTCACCAGCCCCTTCCCTCCAATCATCCAATACTGTCCCAAACATCAAGGCACATCACCCTCTTTTAAACCCCTCCCTCTTACACTCACATACACACCCTACATCCAACTACTTCCTCACTCCCTCACTTCCTCACTTCACATACCCACCTCCCATTTCTTCCTGTAATCCTACACCACTCTGTCTCGTCAAACCGTTCTCATCCCCTCCCTCTGCCTACTACTTCTAATTCCTCTATACTATGCTATCTCCTATTCCTCTCCCAGACTACCCCTTTCAATTCTATCCCCTCCACACCCTACCATCACCCTCAACAACCTTCATCCCTTTATCTAACTCCACACTATATCTCCCAACCTAATTCAATCACACCCATTTCTCTACCTCAGACTAAAACATCCTATCTCTACAAAACATCATTTTCCTAAATCATTACTGTTCCTCACTCTAAACTCCAAACATAAACTCAAATCCCTGAACTCATTCCCCTTCAACTGCCTATGCCTAGCAGGTAACATACACCCCAATCCAGGACCCATTACAACCAACACTTCAACCCCCCCCTATTACCACCCATATTTCCAACCCTAAATGTCTCAAACTCCTAACCATCAATGCCCGGAGTCTAAAAAACAAAATAGCCCATTTTCACACTTGGTTATTTCATGCCCAACCTGACATAGTAGCCATGTCAGAGACATGGCTAAAACCCAATATATCTGACTCAGAAATCCTACCTCCTGGATTTCAAGCTCTTAGACATGACCACTCAAAAAGGAAGGGAGGAGAAGTGGCCCTTATCTACTCCAGCCTACTTTCCATCACCCCCTAGCAAAATCCTATTCCTCAGTTCAACATTGCTGAACTAGTCATAGGAACCCTTAAACTAAATAATCATAAAAACATTTGTGTCATAACCCTCTATATACAGCCTGGTAACAATACTAATACTCTTGAGAAAATTCTTCAATGGGCCTCAACCAATATCAAGTCTGAGACATACATCCTAGGAGATGTAAACATTGACTGGAACAAAATTACTGCCAAAAGTCCCACCATAGCCATCAATCTATATAACTTCTCTGAACTTACCAATGCCATAACCAGGCATAAGAAAAGTAACCCCCAGGGTCCATATTGGACTGGATCCTTGTCTCCCTCCCAAATAACATCTCCCTCATTGACACCTTACCAGACTCCATTAGTGATCACTTACCAGCCTTTATCCATAGATCAACTCCCTCCTCTCCTCACCTACACCAATATATCCAAACTCAGAATCTTACAAACTTTAACGCTCCAACTTTCTCCAATTTGCTAAAACTTATAAACTGGGACAATCTAATTACCCTTCCTCTAGATAATGCTGTAGAACTCTTCAACACAACCTTCTTAGATACCCTAAACTCCCAAGCCCCTCCAAGAACAAAACGTATAAAGACCAATTCCGCCCCCTGGCTTACTAAGGATACCAAAACTCTCATGCAAAAAAGGGACAAGACCTGGAAACTCTATCACCGCAATAAACACCCTGACACCCTTCTTAAATACAAACTCAACAACCTAGCAATAAGCACCCCAACACCCTTCTTAAATACAAACTCTGCAACCTAGCCAAAAAATGTATTACACAGGATAAAAAAATCATACTATATCAAACTCCAGACTACTCATTCCACAAACCCAAACAGTTCTGGAAATCCATCAACTCTTTTCTCAATCCAGGCACCAAAAACAACCCTTGCCCCAACACTAGCAAATCTGACACCGAAATAGCTACACTCTTCAATTCCTTCTTCACTAACTCCATAGCAGAACTCACCAAAACCTTCCCCAACAACAACTCCTCCCCCATCTAAAATCCTCTCCCCAATCTTCCTTCCTAAACTCTCCTCCTACATTTCATCTCAAACCCATCGCTACGTCATACATAAAAAACTTCTCTCTAAACTTAAGTCATGCTCCAATGCCCCTGACAACATCCCCTCTCCCTTTCTAAAACTAGCAGCAGACAGCATTGTCGTCCCCATTAGTATACTCATCAATAGATCCATTCAGGAATCATATGTCCCTAAACTGTGGCATACCACCTTTATCCTTCCCTCCACAAAGGAGTCAAAAATAATAACTTCTACAACTTCCAACCCATAACAATTCTATCCCCTATTTCAAAAATTCTTGAGAAATGTATCCACCTGAAGCTAATGCCATTCCTTACAAATAACCAACTCTTCACTTCAACATAACATGGGTTCCACCCTGGCCATAGCACAGTAACAGCTCTTCTTTCATTTCTAGACATAGTAAACCATGCCCGTGACTTCGGGGATCTAGTATCCACAGTCCTGCTCGACCTCTCCAAGGCTTTTGATACTGTCTCCCATACCCACCTTCTTACCCACCTTTCTAAACTTAACCTCTCACAAAACACTATTACCTGGTTCAGCAGGTACCTCTCTGATAGATCCCAGGCTGTGAAATGGAAAACTGGCACCTCTGCCTTCCTTCCAACCCCAACTGCAGTACCCCAGGGATCCATACTCGGCCCACTGCTCTTTAATATTTTCATTAATGATTTCCACACAATCATTCCTAACACCAAAATAGTACAATATGCAAATGACTCTACCCTATTTTGCTCTGCCTCCATCCTCCTTGAACTCCAAACTAAAACTCAAACTGCTTTCTCAACTACTGAGGACTGGATGCTTCAAAATCATCTCTCCCTAAATGGCAACAAATCACAAATCCTACTATTCACCCCATCAAAATCTATCCCTCTCGACAAAACCTACTTCTAAATAATCAGCCATACTAACTCCACTATAGAAATTGTTCCTTTTGCCAAACTTCTTGAGATTACTATTGATTGAGCATCTAAAATTCAATACCAATATTCAACTAAATATTAAGAAAACCCATCAGAAACTTGGCATGCTGTACAGAAACTTATACTTCCTCTCCTCTTCAACTAAACAGACCCTCGCCTCAACCTACTTACTACCCTCTCTGATGTATGGTGCTCCCTTACTAACCAACCTATCTTCCTGCATCTCTTCTAAACTTGAAACCTGCTGCAACAAAATCTCAAAGTTCGCAACTACATCCAAATACTCTACTCACCACTGTATACCTCTCCACCAGCTGCAATGGCTAGAACTTCCCAATTACCTGGACTACCTCCAACTCTTTACAGCTCACAAGCTTATTTTCAAACCTAATACTTGTCCAGCACTTGCAAACATCTTACCTTCATACACCCCTCACAGACCTCTAAGATCTGCCCACCAGAATCTAATCTCTGTGTACAAACCAAATTGTCCCGCTGGTCAGCTACTACTATCCTTTACCTTAGCCAACAAATGGAACTCTCTTCCTCCATCTCTAAGAATCTTTGAAAACTTTGAACTCTTCAAAATCCAGCTCCATTTCTACCTCTCCCACAGTTGGAAGTGCAATTGCACTCTACATACCTAACTTAATACATGATCACTTTTATTTTTTTCCTTACCCACCAGGGATTATTCCCTTGATAACTACATTCAGATCACTATCAGACATTTCTGACCTATTTGAACAAACTCTACTCTCTACTATTGTTCTCAAGCTTCAAACATGTAGATATGTATTGTATATTGTATATATCCTGCAGTTTAACTGTGCTTAGTTTGCTATTTAACACCTACAGGTTGTTTGCTGTACCTTTTGCAAGTGTGTATTGTATTTTGTGGTATTTTCTTGTTGTATTTTGAATTATGTAGCTTCTACTTTGTACAATGTATTGTGAATTAGGTAGTTTTCACTTTGTATTAAGGAGCTTTTCTCCTCAGGCCTCCACTGAAAACAGGATTTTTGAGCCCAGTGGACCTCCCCGGTCACCAAACTGGAAATAAATAAATAAATAAACAGCCTTTGACAAGACAGCTGGCTAGCAATTTACCTCTGCTGCAGGTTGGTAACTCTGCAGTGGCCATTTGCTGTTCCTCAGACCATTCATCTTTTACCCTGGAGGCCTCTGGTGTAGTACCTATAGCCACTATGGACCAGAGGTTAGCCAGATCCCTAGCATCCGTCAGGGTTCCCCCAGTAGGCAAGGAAGAGCCACACGTCATTCTGGGGAGATGAAACAGGGAAGGTTTCTCTTTTGTGTCAGAATTCTGTAAAAATTTGCTGGAGAAGCAGCTGTTGCCATTAGTAACATGATTGGCCCCATTTGTTTCTGTAAAAAGAAACAGAAAACCAAGTATGTATCTATTCTTCCTCAAATTTCTTTGGATATGAGTGATTTACTGGACTTTGGCTCTGAGTTTAATTCAGACTATTGATCCTTCTTGTAAAGTATGTAGTTTCTGAAAAAAGTAAGAGAGATTCCTCTTTTCCTGACAGAAGTCAAGATTCTGAATCTGAACCAGAAGTTGCAGAGATGGATTTAATGATTTTTCCTCAGATTTCTAATTCAGACTCAGATGAGAGCCCCTTTTCTGATATTTCCTCTGTGTGTGGGGGGTCTATTTCTCTGAGACTATTGCTAGAATGAGACAGTGTTTTTACTGGGAGAGCACTGAAGTTTCTCACAGGGGTGCAGTTAGTGATTTCCTTTTTGTACTATCAAATCTCTTATCGCTGCCCCCAACCTAACTGGCATTAAAAAAAAATGAACACATCACCCAAGCTGTTACCCCACCAGCACTTAATATAACATTTTCAGCTCCTTAATAGAAGTTTGTTAGTGGTATTGTTTTTCAATTTGCAATCATCTCTGTAAGCAAACTATATACATGTTGTTAGAGGTATTAAGTTAGATGGTTATAGGCATGATATGGCTTGATAATGCTGCAATGTTTCCAAATGATGCCCTGAAGAAAATGCACTCTGTAGAGTACAAAGAGTATATCTGGCTACACCGTTGGTTTCTCAGTTCCTCAGAAAATACTATGAGTTGTTTCAGAATGATTTTCCTGAACCTACACCTATTCTTCCTGTTCTGTCTGCTTTAGAGCATGTGTGTGTTACTGTTTGCAGTTTTCTTGATAGTCATCCAGCTGCCTCTAAAAAGGCAGATTGGATGTATAAAGTTTTTCTGTCTTTTGAGTTTTTATACACTGTTCCCAAACCTGACCTGGCATTTATAGCTTTAGTTGATCCCACAGCTGCTAAGCACTTAGTTAATTCCAAACCTTCTCTTTCTGATAAGGATGGGAAAATGATTGATTGGTATGGGAAAAAAAAACTGTATACTTCTGCAACTTTGATTTTCAGATTTTTGAATTATCAGGCCAATATATTAAAGTTTGTCCTTACAAATTGTGAAAGTATGACAAATGTTTTTTTCTACTTTTGTTCTTGTGAGGAAAAATCTGCTTTAAATAAATTAGTTTCTTCTAGTTTCTTCTATTGTACAGGTCACCTGTCATGGTTTACATTCATGCCTCTCAACCGTACCGAATTCCTCAGTATTTACTGGTTTTGAGGTCAAAATAATGGGTTGCCATGAATTCCTGAGTGGCCCCTTTAATTCCCGAATTTCTAATTTTTTTCTTATTTTTATTTTTTGGTGAATTTTTGCTGACGTCATCACGTGTAGGGGCATGCGCAATGACGTCAGCTTCATGAGGAGACTGCCAACCTGTCGGAATTCAGCTGAGTGCTCGAGGGGGTGCATACTGTACTCTTTCTCAGTCTGTTTGTGTTTATCTGTTTCCGTATGGCAATGTGGTTGTAGTAGCAGCATCAGAGAGAGAGAATGAAGTCAGTCAACAAATGGAGCAGTGGAGAGGATTGGAGGTCTGGATGACTGAGAGCAGCTGTAGAAAGAGTAGTGTTTTTTTGGTTTAAAATTAATTAGAACAAGGCAAGACGAAGCCATTCGTTACGTACTACTTTATTGCAGCAGTCGTTGGATCAGTCTTCTCTTCTGCAGAGAAGAAATTATGAGAACATTTATTTTGATTGGTTCTTCCCCCAGCCCCAGCTCCTCCAGGTAAAAAAAAAAAAAGAAAGAAAATGACAATGATTCTAACTGTGTGTGTGTGTGTGTGTGTGTGTGTGTGTGTGTGTGTGTGTGTGTACTGTGTAGTTATTACACTTTTGCGATAGATGACTGTTTCATTTTTGTAAAAAATGGCCTCCATTTTCGTTGTCATCCTGAAAGTCCGTGCTTTGCAAGTTTGCATAACCACATAGCTGTTGTGCTTCTAGCTACTACCCAGTACTCATCTACTTGTATGCAAATTCCAAGAACTATGACATAAAAATGAATCATTAAGATACACTTTTCTGTGAGTAAACAACAAGTCAAGTGGTGCATATTAGTCTTTTAATTGCATTATCCTCCAAAAATGTTGGCCTGGATATTACTGCCTCAGAAACACTGAGTATAATTTTTTATGATGTATAATTAGCAAGCTAGGTGTGTGTGTGTGTGTGTGTGTGTGTGTGTGTGTGTGTGTGTATGCGTGTGTGTGTGTGTGTGTGTGTGTGTGTGTGTGTGTGTGTGTGTGTGTGTGTGTGTGTGTGTGTGTGTGCGTGTAGTTAATATATTGCACTTTTGCGAGAGGGTCTGGAGGTGACTGTTTTTATAAAATGGCCTCTGCATTTTTGTTGTCATTCTGAAAGTCTGTGGTTCGCATAACTACGCACTGCTCTTCATGGATTACTACAACAAAATGCAAAGTCCCAGACTACGAATGGAAGACTTTGCATTGCTGAAGGGATCGGTGCAGTGGGGGAAATGTTTCATTTTGTTGCTTGTACATATGGACATACTGCTTGAAGGGATTAGTGGGGACTGGAGGTCTGGGAGAAATGTAATCATTTTGGTGCTTGTGCATACTTGAAACTACTGAAGGGAATGGAATGGCTCGTTGTGGGAAATGTTTCATTTTGGTGTGAATGAAGTCTTGTGCATACATGGTCAGTGTGCTTAAGTGATTGGGCAAAATAATTTACTTTGTGTCATTTTAGTGCTTCTGCATATTTTCTGTGTGGAAACAGCACCAGCCGTTTTAGGATAAAAATATTTTGAAAGTTAAGACCATCCCATTTAGAGGTCCTAGTCAGATGCTGCTCCACTGCACTTATCTACAGCTTTGCAGGGTATAATCACTGTAACAGCTTCCCTCTTTCTGTCTAGTCTCCTTGGGAAAGACATCATGGGGGTCTCTTTGGAAAAAAAGACTGCTGTAAGAAGAATCCAACTTTTGGTCTTTGATATGGAAAGCTCTTGTGCCGACTCATTAGAATTCTGAGAAACAGAATGCTCAGGATGGAATAAACAATCTTTGGACATTGATATGTTCAAAATAAGTTTGCTCCTACCATGAATTAAAGTCCTTCTGTTGAAGACTTTGCAAATCTCAGTCTATATTTCTTAAATCTAACCAGCTTATTCATAGTACTGCACTGAAGTACAGTGAATAACAGTAACACTTTTAACAGCAAAGCAGTGAACAAGTTAAAGTGAAAACCAGCAATACCAAAAAAAAAAAAAAAAAACCAACAAACTCTCAGTACTGGATAAAGGGAGTGAATCTTGGTGTTAGGGCATGGGCAAAAGAAACAGCCTAGAGAGAAAGGGGTAAGAAATCTTATAAAGTGCAAAAAAGTTAATAAAGGATGGATGCTACCTTAAAAGCAATCTAACAATATCCAGTCGGTAAACGACAAATTCTCAACTAAGAAAAATGCACCACTTGCAAAATGCTACTGAACAATGAGAAATTAGCCCAGGGCATTTTTCATGTTAGCTCATTGAGCAACAAAGAAGATATGGAGAAAAGCAAGGAGTGCAGAGCATTACAGGTAAGGATAGGCGCTGGGGCCTGGAGAAAAAAAATATTTGCTGAGTTGGCAAAAAGCAGTGATCTCAGTTGTAATGGTTTAAAGACAATGATCCAGACCATGAAAGATCTAGAGATTACTGGTAAATACCGTAGTTAACAAAAACACAAGAAAATGTAAAAGAATTTCAGAGGTATACTAAAAATGGTTTAGAAAAGTAGCTATTAAAATATGTTACAGTGAAAGTCTTGCCAGAGTACAATATATCTGCAAGGAAAGAAATTCAGTCTTATTTTTCATTCAAGGAGGAAACTGAAACTTGACTCTGAATATTGCAAAATTCTATTATACTAAACTGAAACGCCTTGATATGGTATAAAGCAATATAAACAACTCACATTAAAAATGTTTATTTTAGTAATAAAATTGGCAATACATTATTTTGCATTACTTGAGTAAGTGACATGTTCCAAAAAAAAAAAGAACTAAAACAATAGACTAAAGATGGGAGTGTAGCCAGAAAATGTCACTTTCTACTTACAATGTCATATTGCATGCTTCCCTCTCTTCACACTGCTTTGCGTTTAGAAACGCACACATTTCTTTGGCTGTTTTCCCGGGTGTACTCAATAAATGTATGCATAATTTTCAGCTGTTGCCTTCTACACTCATAACAAAGGTTGTTTTCAGAAACCAAGATTTGGTGCTTGTACATACTTGGACAAACTGTTGAAGGGATAGGTGGGGAAGTGTTTCATTCTGGTGCTTGTTCATGAAGGGATCGCTTGGGGAAATGTTTTTTTTTTTTTTTTTTTTTTTTTTTTGGTGCTTGTGCATATTTTGGACAAACTACAGTGTGTGTGTGTGGGTGTGTGTGCGTGCATGTGTTAGAGAGAGTGTGAGTTATCATTTTTCTAGTCAAAAAAAAATCAGCCATACAGTTAATATGCATTTAATATTCCACACAGGGTTGTCTGACATCTAAATGCTTGTGTGCTGTCCTTCTTAGAGCAGATACTACTAGGGGAACTAATTTGTTTCAGATAAAAAGTTCTTCCTTTAATGAGTAATACAGAGAAAATAGGTTCATAGGTACTTACAAGGCTATAGGTATGTGAGGATATTAAAAAATCTAGCCTTGCATTCACATGATAATTATTTATTAACCCTCACAGTCTGTTAATTTGTTTAACAACACATGCAGCAGCACTAAACAAGCATTTCCTTTTCATTTAAGCAGTGCTGGTGTTTCATGACCATATTTTTTCTGTTCAGTTTGTGTTTTAAAAGTTGGTATCCCATAATTCCATTGAAGTGGCTGGGGTTACATCATTATATATGTAAATTTTACGTTAATCAGTGTACAGATTTTTGGCCAGTTGTACCTATTTTTCATGGGCCTTTGTCTAGATTTTTTATGATTCCAGGTTGAGAGGTATGATGGGGAGTCTGTTCCAGAACAGCAGTAGTATCATCTGTGAGATAAACCTGTCCCAACAAATTTTTTTGCTGATGTTGCAGAAGAGGTTAAGATCCCTAAACCAAGTATTTCTGGTAAATTTTGGCTTACGTGCAGTAAATGAGTAATTATTTGGTCAGAGGATGTCTTGTATTCCAGACTCAGGTCAGCTCTTAGCAGTCGGTAGGGTACCAAACATAGTGACAAGCCTGTGAGTCAATCCATGTAGGACATATTGTTTGGGCCTTGTATCCTTTCAGTAAGGTATCTCTGCGGCCATTCTGGTTGTTGCATGTGTTCGGACAGTCACATGCAAAGGGGGCATTAAACTCAATGACTGGCCTAATGAAGGCTGAGTAAAGGGGGACAATGGCATACTTGTATCTAGACACAATCCCTTTGTTAATAAGCTATGCAATATAAAAAGACTGCCGTATGGCAATGTCCACATTTTGATTGAAAGTTAGGTCACTAAGTTCCTAAATCTCAAACGACTGGGTCATCTCTTAGGGTGCATATTGTCAATGTGGATGTTCCCCAGGGCAGATTACTTTCATTTGGATACAGTAATGCGCTTTTGGGGATTTAGTTTCAGTCCATGATTTGGCACCAGATATTTGTCCATCCACAACCTGGGTCCCTCTCTAAAGGTGCATGTTGCCTTGCTTGGGAATTCAGTTTATCCTCTCAGGAGCTGCTGGTGGTTCCATAGGTGAACCTAGAAACCTCTGGTTTCCATTAATTTTATTAACGGGCCCCTTACTTGTAAAATCTGCTACCTCTGGTTTTGGGAGTTTCCCACACTTGCTGGCTTTAGGTATGTGTTAAAAATGTATTTGTTCGATTTGGCATATAATGATTATGGTAGACTTTTCTGCAGCTGTTGCTTTTGTTTGCTTTGTTTTATTTTGAACTGCATTGGTGCTGAGAGATTACAATATAACAGAAAGACAAATTTATTTTGGTATTTTAGATGTTAAGTCCCTATACACTTCCATTGACCAAAAAAGGGGTATTGAATATCTTAGAGAGTACCTTACTACCAACACTAATTTCACTGGTGAAAGAGTTAACACTGTTTGCAGATTGATGGATTTGGTTTTAAATAATATTTTTTTCAAATTTAACAAACATCTGTACAAACAAGTTTCCGGAGTAGCAATGGGAGCAAGGATAGCACCTGCATTTGCAAATGTAGTTATGGTGAACTGGGAACTGAAGTTTTTAAACCAATATCCAAGTTTCAACAAAGTTCAAGTCTACTATAGATACATAGATGATTAGTTTTTTATATGGAATGGAAACTATGATGAATTTGTGGATCTGGTTAGGGACCTCAGTTCCACTACAGACTTCTTGGACTTTATAATCAGTGGATTTGGGGAATCCATTAACTATTTAGATTTACATTTAAGGATAGACATGGAGAGAAAAAAGTTTGTGAGTAAGGTTTATAGAAAACCAGTATTCGCTAATCAATACCTACACAAAGACAGTTTACATCCACAACATATGAAAAGGGGAGTCATAAAAAGACAAATCATCAGGCTTAGTAGATTAACTTCTGACAACGACATTTATTTAGAAGAAGTTCTTTTTTTGAGATCACTTTTCATACCTAGAGGCTATACCCTGGAGTGGTTAAAAAAGATAGAAAATGAAGTTATGGTATTAAGAAGGGGGGTGGCTTCACCCATTTTGCATTCAACTGACGTAATGGTAGGTCCAGTGATTGATAACACATTAGGTGAACTGGAAAATAGATCTTTGAAGTACATGAGTGCCTTTTCCATACCTATAGTTAATGAAATGTGGTACATCAAAAACATCATAAAGAACAATTGGAAAGTTATACCTGAGAATAAAGAGTTAGTGGCAATATTAGGACTAGCACCCAGATTCACATATAAGAAAGTAACTAATATTAAGAACATGGTAGAATTTGGAAATAATTCAACCACTAGTAGCATTAGAGTAGGTTGTGACAAAAAGGGCACTTATGCTTGCAGAAACTGCAAGCAATGTAGGTTCATTAGTAATTCTTCCTTTGTAACTCTCAGTCACCCAAATAAAACTTTTTGGGCAAAAAACTACTACAATTGTAACAGTGAATATGTTGTATACATTGCTACATGCATGTCCTGCGAATGTTACTACATAGGAAAAACTGTAAGAAGTTTAAAACACAGAATATATGAGCATAATTTGGCTATTAAAAAGAAAGACAAAACAAATTCACTAGCTAGACATACACTCATTTGTCCTGATTTCAAAAAAATTGTATTCTTTGTTTTAGAAGAAGATAGACAAGCCCCGGGATTCATGAACCTTGCGCCAGGCGCACGCATGGCATAGGCGCCACAACGCCAGACATGGCCGCCGAGCGATTTAGGTACGATCCAAACCCACATGCATCAGCGGCGTACGCCGGAGTTGCGCCGCCTCTGGCGTAGGTATGTTAAATACCCCATGTGCGGTGTTGCACCATGCAAATGAAGGCAAGTAGCGATTCACGAAGTGGCGCGGGCGTAGCATAACAGCACGGCAATGTAAACCAAAAAAAACGGTTTAAATATATCCAAACATGACATAGGAGTAACGGAAGGCTGCCAACATCATGTGTCATAGTGGTGCAACATGGCAATGTGGAAAGAAACCGAGAATGTCAAAGGAAAACCTGCTGAAAATGTAAATACCGACATAAATATCATGTACGCAAAAACCACAGCAGAACCCCAGGACATGTCCGCGGAAGGTGAGGAACAATGAAGTAATATGACAATGCCATAAAAGAGCAGTATAAGACACATCAGCATCACAGCCACAATACACCATAGTATGAATGGAAAGCCACAACCACAGCCCAAGGGTTGCCAAGGAGTGGCGGTGTCTGCGCCGTAACCATGTATTAGTAGTCAATGCCATGCAAATGAGGCAGATAATACTGAATCGCAAAACCCCCGCCGGCGTAAGGCTGCACCAAACGGCGCAGTGGTAAAACACCGAGGAGTGGCCTAGAGGGAATACCTGTCAATCGCAGAGGGGTGTGCCGCTGTAGGAGGAAGCACATTGGAGCCCAGCAAACCTGGGCTGTACAATGCACATCACAGCATCAGGACCGGCGTGTGAGGAAATAGATGCTGAGAGTATACAATGCGCGCACAGATGCATGTGCACGAGGATGACTACGTTCCCCAAACCAGTCATGTGACGGCTGCCCCGTCAACAACCATGGATACAGGAAGGTGATGCGGAGAATATGAGGAAATGCGGAAGCAGTGTAATTGGAGTCGTAATGAGCAATTAACACCAATCAACCGACGGAGGGCAATCGGCGGCAGCTGACAACTCTGCATGCAGAAATCTGCAAAACAGGAAAGGGGAGGAATAAGAATGCAAAGAAAGTAGTGGATGTTGCAGAAATGCAAACAGCGAAGAACCGATACAGCACAGCCAAGGAGAGAGTTAGCATAACGGCGGCAGACAAAATGCATGACATGTCATGTGCCTGCAGGATGCACTGCCGTAAATAGTAGGTGCAACGTGCAGAAACAGTAAAGTAAGGTGTAAAGCTAAACTAATGCAGGCAAGTGTAATGTAACACCAAAGGCAACAGCGTTGCAGTGCCAACGGTAAAACACGGTAGATAACCCACAGATACGGCAGCAGAGACACACCCAATGACATCACCGGGTGTACAGCACAACACTATAAAGTGGGAATGCACACAACACACAGCGCGTATTCCCAAACGCTGCGCCTTACGGTGTAAACACACGGGGAACTTTTAAAATGTATATGTTGGGTGCTGCCGTGGCCGTGATGCATCGGCATGTGTTAGAGACAGACGGAGTTGCGGATGAGGGTGCCGACAACTACCGTAGGCCTCAGAGGAGAAGGAGAGTGTTCAGACCAAGGGTGACCTACCAGGGGCTGCAAGACCTGGAGATAGTAGAGCGTTACAGGGTGGACAGGGACACGTTACAGCAAATAGTGGAGCTGTGCCGGCCAAGCCTGAGAACAAGAGACAACAGAGGGGAGCCCATCCCAGTGGACGCAAAGGTATGTGTAAGCTTGCGAATACTGGCAACAGGTACCTTTCAAAGGCCAACCGGGGATATAATGGGCATCTCACAGGCATCAGCATCCAGGGTACTACACCAGTTTCTGGATGCCATGTTACGACATGCCCATGAGTATATATACTTCCCCAGATCTCAGGAGGAGTTGGCTAGCAATATGCGCCACTTCCACCGTGTGGCACAATACCCGGAGGTACTGGGTGCGATAGACTGTACGCACATAGAAATCAAGTCACCACCCGGTGAGCAGGGTAGAAGCTACATAAACCGCAAGGGATTTCCCTCCATCAATTGCCAGCTCGTGTGCAATGTGCAGGGCATTATCATGGATGTGTGTGCTGGCAGCCCCGGAAGCTACCACGACTCCCATATCTGGCATGCCTCACAGCTGTATCAGGTATTCGCCAGGGGGGACATCACACAAGGTCACCTTGTGGGGGATGCTGGCTACGCATTGGAGCCGTGGATGATGACACCCATCAGAAATGCACACACACACATGCAAGAACGCCATAATGAGGCACACGCACAAACCAGAATAATCATAGAGCATGTGTTTGGGATGTTGAAATCACGGTTCCGGTGCTTGGATACATCTGGTGGAGCCTTGCAGTACTCTCCAGGCACATGTGCCCACATATTCATAGTATGTGCTATGCTACATAATATGATCCTGCGGAAACAGCTGCTGCAGGGACATAATGGTGTAGGGCCACCAAGCCCGCCACAACTGCCAAGGCAAGCACAGGCACAGGGCGTTCAGCCATGAACACACTGTGCCAGCCCCAGTAGGCAGACGGAGGCGCACCCAATATGCCTATGCCTTGGCAAAGAGGGAACGTATAGCACATACTCTGACAGCGTAGGCCCCATGGACTGACACCTCCCTACCTGCACACACAGTGAAATGGATGGCACACAAACATGGCCACCCGTAATGTGTACTGTATGGGCGGTCCCATGTGTGACTCCAACATAGGTAGCACCCAAACACTGCACAACCAACAGCCAGCGGAGCATGGAACGCCAACACCTCAACCGCACGCGGGTCCGACAGCAGACGGTGTAGCCATATGCTGCCACGTTCGGCGCAAGGTGTCTACATATGTACATATGTGCATACACAAATATGGATATAGATATCATTACACACGTAGAAATATATGTACACATACACAGATATAAAGTACAACAAGTTAAACAGGGAATCACAGGGATGCAAGGTTACAGATGCAGTAAGATGCGCACTCTCACAATAGTAAACATACTCAACGACAACCCGACTATCCGGAGGGTGGACAGAGCAGGAAGGCCACCCATGGAAAGGTCAACCGACCTAAATGCATATTCGCCATTCGGGATGATCGCCAGGCCACGATACAGTAACAGGACATGTGCGTGTAATATTCTTAGGATATGAGGGCGGAGGTAGACACCGCCGCCGGCAATGTGGTCAACATAGGTACTGTGTGCAACCGTCCCTGCGAAAGCGGCAGTATGTCCATGTGTGAGGTGAGGGTGTCGTGCGTTCCGCTGTGCCAGTGTAATGTGTGTGACACTATAAAATGTGTATGTAGGTGGCATGTGACAGGCGGAGTGGAATGACATGTGTAGGCATACAGTATAGGAACCACAGGCGTATGTATAGCAGTACCCACAAAGTAGTACTGAGAGCTCCTCACTGGCTAGGCGTGTGGCGACGTAAAACGATGCAAATCGAAAATTTCCCAGAATGTACCACAGGAGTATAGCCAACATGACATGCAAAGGATGCATGTACAAACCATCACCGTATGTATGGCGCCGATATGTTAATTCCAATACGATATATCGGCAACATTACGCAGCAATAGTTATGTACCGCGGAAATACGCATGTGCTACCCCGGCACCGATCGTGGACACGTATCATCCTGTAAACACCGCTGTGTGTTCTACGAGTGTTAAACAAGCAATCGCCACCCGAATAGGTGGCAACCGGTAGCATACAGGCCGTCCCAAGTACAGGACCACAATGACCGTAAATATCCGTGACAAAATGCCAAGGGATAGTCGGCACCTACGAACAGCTGCAGATATACTACAGATGTGACGGAGGAATACATGCAGGAAGCACACAAGCAGGTGGTACCGACAGCAGACGACATCAACAAAACCTACACTCCTAGAACTACAGACAGGTAACTTGTAACTCCCCAGGCAGGGATGGAGCACACACAGAAGCATACCGTGTATGTACAAATGCAAGGCCCACAACCCGTACCCGTCACCCACAGCCGCCGATATACCCCATCACACATATCAAAGGGATACAATCCGAAATAGCAAAAACATACAGGCAGTTAATGACAGCGGCATACCCGCAACATCCCGCGTGGGAACCACTATCAGCAGCGGATGCATACCTGCATCCATTGTGTACAGAAATACAAGAGCTATGTTACACATCAGAATGCAAAACGCCATCGACAGATGCCGGCAGGACACGGACACCCACATGTGGAACATAATACCATACCCAACACACACAATCCAAGGCTAACACCACAGCCAAATGTACCTGACGCCACACATAGCGGTTGTAGTCACACATAATATAACACAATACATACCATCCCCACGAAGGTAGTGCAGATAACCAACGCCCAGACGATGAATGAACCATGGCCTAGTTCCGACGAGTACCGTACGAATGGAGGAGATGTACAGGTGATATGCGCATAAGTACACACCGAGGAACAGCTATTGGTGTGATGAACCCACATGCTGCAGGTGACGACAGATATAAGGAAGACTCCCAGGATAGTCAAACTGTATGTTCATACCGAACAAAGACGTTATTCCTACAAGAGCCGATCACTTGTCAGTAGCGAGACACAAATGGAATACGGAAAGCAATACAGGAAAGGTATGTAGAACCCACGAGATGTACTGGTGTGTAACGCATGATATGTATGATGAATCGGCACTGTATGTGAACGGCGTTTGTCAGTAAAGATACCTGTCCATAAAGGAGAGAGTGGTGAAAGGTGGTTATGTACTGTTAACCTGCTGAGTATACCAACCACTGTGGACACCGTGTGCACAGCAGTGGGACATCATGTACACAGCTGGGATAGGCCAAGGGGTGCCATTGTGATTTAAAACACAGAACAATGCCACCACCCACGCTGATGCTGGCAGTGGATGTCCAACAATGAAGTGCCACAGCAGGGGATAGGACATGTATGTATAGTGTCACAGCACACATGTGTATGGGCAGATATTGTCGATGTCATATGTAATGTGCACGACGTGCACGTATGCCTCACAGTAGGGGTGACCATGTCAAGTATGTATAATGTAAAGCTATCATGATGGATACATTCAGACATTATACACAGTATCACAGGCATAGCATGCATGATGGACGTATGGCCTAGTGTTATGTACATTAACAGGATATGTATGGCCTGCAGATATGGGACAGAGCAGTAGCAGAATAGCCACCCAAAATGGAAGGAACATCAAGTAACCATGTCCAAGCTATCTGTAGCAGGTGCAATGTGTGAAACAATGATGTCTGGCAGGTTCATGTGTAAACACATGTGCAATGTACACAGTCGTGCCACCCCCCCATGGTACTGTCCACTGGACAGCAAAGGTGGATGTCAACTGCATGTCTACACAGTACTGCTGTTGTGGTGGTCCCATGTGTATGTGTCACCCTATCAGCAAGGGAGCTATCACATGACCAGTGCCACAGTGTGTCCCTGTGGGATGTGCACAGGACCTATGTTCTACAGCATGGTGTGTGTCTAGTCTGTGTAGGTAAACAGAAGGCCAGGCTAAGCAATGTGGCTTGTGTGCACATATGCATGACTGCTTCATTCACCCTGCCCACTGCAAATGCCATGTAGGAGTACTACATGCATCAGTAATGCGGAGGACATGGCCCATGGCAGAGTACATGACACCAGTGTGTAAGTGGTATGCAGATGAGTACAGATGTGTTCCCCGTCTGTCATCTGCATATGTAAACTGTCTGAGCCTGGTATACATCGTGGCATGACTATACTGTGACATGGAAAGTTGTAGCCATTGTGGAAGGCACACCACGAATGTGTTATAGTAACCCTGCCCATGTGTAGATGTGTGTATGGCACAAGTACAAAGGCTACCAATGTCCCAGCAACACACATAGTCCAGATATGTGTGGCCCTGCAGATGTGTACCCACGCCACAGTGGAATATGGCAACCACAGCACCATGTGGGGCATGTGTGTGTACAGCAACCATGTACAATGTGATATGCATGTATAGGGACAGTATCCACGTGATACCCAGTGGATGACTGTCGCTATGCAAAGGTGATGTGTATGCACCATCCGTGATGTATCTGACACAATGACATCTACACGATATATCTGCCACACCGACACCTGTATGGTTGTTAGCAGTATGAGCTGGTGGAGCTAGAATGCTGCCAGGTATGTAGATGTGGGACATGTAGACATGGACATTACTCGCGACAGCATGTTGTGTATGTAAGCAAATAGTGAACATGAGGGGACACATGACTGAGGACTGTGTAATGCCACATGTACCGCATGTCGTAGGTAGCATGATATGCTTGCACCACTGTGTGACCTGTCCAGGAGTCACATAGCCTAACATCCTGAGACACAGGGTATGATGTGATGGTGGATGTGTACATTGCCAATACCAGAATGTGGAATGGTGCTGAAGGGCAATGTGGGGATAATGTCTGATCTGTTACCCTCTGTACTACACCAACCCCCCATGCAATGGTATGACAGGTGGCCATCATGTGGATGTGGTGTGCTGTGGCACACAGACACCCAACAAGGGTGCCAGTAAAGGCATGGAAGTTGTCAATGAGTGTGTGAAGCATGTATGTGAGGATGTGCCCCAGTGCCATACCGAATGGTGCAGTCATGTCTGTATGAATGCAGTCCCACCGCCGTGCAATGCACTACCACCCATGTGTAGTGTGATAGATGCGGTGGTGTGGTGGTCAAGGTACACAATGTCCATGAATGGGCTAGCAGTTAATTCAGTGGGCTGCTGCAGAGACACATAACAACCAGTTTGGCGGGATATAACAGCTATGGAGATTGGAGGTGACATTGGGACAGTGTCCGAGGACATAATGTGTGCATGGCAGTACCATGTATGTGTCCACAGGGACAATGCGATGTCCATGTATGGAT
Source organism: Protopterus annectens (assembly GCF_019279795.1). NCBI lineage: Eukaryota > Metazoa > Chordata > Ceratodontiformes > Protopteridae > Protopterus > Protopterus annectens. Next base: position 1,536,046,374 of record NC_056746.1, read on the forward strand.
TGGAACCCTGTAGTGAGTGAGAGTGTATATTATTGGTAGGTAACCCATTGGCTGGCATGTTGCCAACAACATATCTGTCGGCAATGCCTGGGTGACTGTTGTATGCTACATTGAATGTGGATGTAGCCAAACAACACAGACATACCACCACACTGCGTGAGGGCCCACACTGCAAAGTATGGTGGTCATGTGTAGGTAGCTAGCTGTGGAGTATGTGATGGACCACGAGGACACACCATGACTGTCAAGTGATGCACCACACACATTTGAACATACCCACCGTGCAACAGCCTGCACATGTGCCCATACAGCACATGTGCATGGAACATGCATACCACCATGGCATCTGTGAAAAGGCCAGTACCACCATGTCTCTCTGTGGAATAGCATGGTCCCTACCAGGGGGGCGGGGATTAATTTT